>NW_027220041.1:0-4404 GCF_027580195.1 Bos mutus
GGACACCTGCCTGCTCATCTGGCCGTAATCACCAGCTGAGCCGTGCGACACCTGCCTGCTCATCTGCTTGATAATTGACAGCTGAGCGCGCGACTCCCTGCCTGCTCATCTGTTTGATAATCGACAGCTGACAGGCTTTGACACCTGCCTCCTCATCTGTTTGAGTAATGGCCAGCAGAGCCCGCTGACCTGCCTGCTCATCTGCTTTAGCGATGAGACCAGGCAAATGACCTTGCCTGATCATCTGCTTCATCTGGCAAGCTGGGCCTGCTCATCTGCCTGCTCATCGCCTTGCTGGCCAGCTGAGCCCAGCGACACCTGCCTGCTCATCTGTTTGATAATCGACAACTGAGGCGACGACACCTGCCTGCTCATCTGCTTGATAATCGATAGCTGAGCTAAGCCCGACACCTGCCTGTTCATCATCTGTGATAATGTCGCCAGCTGAGCCGCGCGACACCTGCCTGCTCATCTGCTTGATAATCGACAGCTGAGCCGCTGCGACACCTGCCTGTTCATCTGCTTCATAATCTGCAGCTGACCCTCGCGACACCTGCCTGCTCATCTTTTTGATAATCGCCAGCTGAGCCGCGACGTGACCTGCCTGCTCATCTTTTTGATAATCGCCAGCTGAGACCCGCGCGACACCTGCCTGCTCATCTGCTTGATAATCGCCAGCTGAGCCGCGTGACACCTGCCTGCTCATCTGCTTGATAATCGCCAGCTGAGCCGCTGGCGACACCTGCCTGTTCATCTGCTTGATAATCGCCAGCTGAGCCTCGCGACACCTGCCTGCTCATCTGATTGATAATCACAGCTGCCGTCCGCGACACCTGCCTGCTCATCTGCCTGATAATGGTCTCCAGCTGAGCCCACGACACCTGCCTGCTCATCTGCTTGATAATCGCCAGCTGAGCCCCGTGACACCTGCCTGTTCATCTGCTTGATAATCGCCAGCTGAGCCGTGACACCTGCCTGCTCATCTGCTTGATAATGTCCGCCAGCTGGCCGCGCGACACCTGCCTGCTCATCTGCTTGATAATCGCCAGCTGAGCGCGACACCTGCCTGCTCATCTGTGATCGCCAGGCTGATCTGGACCTGCCTGTTCATCTGCTGTGATAATCACCAGCTGAGCCGCGCGACACCTGCCTGCTCATCTGTTTGACTGTGGCCAGCTGAGCACGAGACACCTGCCTGCTCATCTGTGATAATCGCCAGCTGAGCCGCGACACCTGCCTGCTCATCTGCTTTTGATAATCGCCAGCTGAGCCGCGCGACACCTGCCTGTTCATCTGCTTGATAATCGACAGCTGGAGCCCGCGACACCTGCCTGCTCATCTCCTTGATAATCGCCAGCTGAGCCGGCGTGACACCTGCCTGCTCATCTTTGATAAGGGCCAGCTGAGCCGCGCGACACCTGCCTGCTCATCTGGCGATAATCGGCCAGCTGAACCGCGCGACACCTGCCTGCTCATCTGCTTGATAATCACCAGCTGAGCCGCGCGACACCTGTCTGCTCATCTGTGATAATCGCCAGCTCAGCTGTGCGTGACACCTGCCTGTTCATCTGCTTGCTTGTCGCCAGCTGAGCGCGCGACACCTGCCTGCTCATCTGCTTGAATCGCCCAGCTGAGGCAGCGTGACACCTGCCTGCTCATCTGTGATAATCGTGCAGCTGAGCACCCGACACCTGCCTGTTCATCTGTGATAATCGCCAGCTGAGCCCCCTGCGACACCTGCCTGCTCATCTGCTTGATAATTGACAGCTGAGCCGCCTGACACCTGCCTGTTCATCTCTTTGTTGCTGCCAGGCTGAGCCGTTCACCTGCCTGCTCATCTTTTGATAATCGCCAGCTGAACCGCGTGACACCTGCCTGCTCATCTGCTTGATAATCGCCAGCTGAGCTGCCACGCGACACCTGCCTGCTCATCTGCTTGATAATCGCCAGCTGAGCCCGCGACACCTGCCTGCTCATCTTTTTGATAATCGCCAGCTGAGCCGCGCGACACCTGCCTGCTCTTCTGCTTGACTGTGGCCAGCTGAGCCGTGTGACACCTGCCTGCTCATCTGCTTGATAATCGACAGCTGAGCCACGCGACACCTGCCTGCTCATCTGCTTGATAATCGCCAGCTGAGCCGCGCGACACCTGCCTGCTCATCTGTTTGATAATCGCCAGCTGAGCCGCGCGACACCTGCCTGCTCATCTGCTTGATAATGCGCCAGCTGAGCACCACGCGACACCTGCCTGTTCATCTGTTTGATAATCGACAGCTGAGCCGGTGCGACCACCTGCCTGCTCATCTGTGATAATCACCAGCTGAGCTGCGCGACACCTGCCTGCTCATCTGCTTGACTGTGGCCAGCTGAGCCCGCGAAACCTGCCTGTTCATCTGCTTGATAATCGCCAGCTGAACCGCGTGACACCTGCCTGCTCATCTGCTTGATAATCACAGCTGAGCCCGCGACACCTGCCTGCTCATCTGCTTGATAATTGCCCAGCTGAGCCACGCGTGACACCTGCCTGCTCATCATTTTTTGCTGTCGCCAGCTGAGCGTGACACCTGCCTGCTCATCTTTGATAATCGCCAGCTGAGCCCGCGACACCCGCCTGCTCATCTGCTTGATAATCGCCAGCTGAGCCCGCGACACCTGCCTGCTCATCTTTTGATAATCGCCAGCTGAGCCTGTGACACCTGCCTGCTCATCTTTTGATAATCGCCAGCTGAGCCGCGCGACACCTGCCTGCTCATCTGCTTGATCGATCCAGCTGGGCGCGTGACGCCTGCCTGCTCTTCTCTTTGATAATGGCCAGCTGATCGTGACACCTGCCTGCTCATCTGTGATGTGGACGGCTACGCGCTGCCTGCCTGTTCATCTGCTGATAATCGCCAGCTGAGTCCGCGCGACACCTGCCTGCTCATCTGCTTGATAATGGCGAACAGCTGAGCCCGCGCGACACCTGCCTGCTCATCTGCGATAATCGCCAGCTGAGCCGTGTGACACCTGCCTGCTCATCTTTTGATCATGCGACAGCTGGGCCCTAACCTGCCTGTTCATCTGATTGAAAACCAAGCTGAACCCGCGACACCTGCCTGCTCATCTTTTGATAATCGCCAGCTGAGCCCCGCGACACCTGCCTGTTCATCTTTTTGATAATCGCCAGCTGAGCCGCGACACCTGTCTGCTCATCTGTTTTGATAATCGCAGCCTGAGCCGTCGCGACACCTGCCTGCTCATCTGCCGATAATCCGCCAGCTGAGCCCGCGACACCTGTCTGCTCATCTTTTGATGTCGACGCCAGCTGAGCCATGCGACACCTGCCTGCTCATCTGCTCGATAATCGCCAGCTGAGCCCGCGACACCTGCCTGCTCATCTGCTTGATAATCGCCAGCTGGGCCGCCGCGACACCTGCCTGCTCATCTTTTGATAATCGGCCAGCTGGGCCCGCGACACCTGCCTGCTCATCTTTTGATGTCGCCAGCTGAGGCGCGACATATGCCTGCTCATCATGATAATCGCCAGCTGATATATCACTTTTTCCTGCCTGCTCATCTGTTTGATAATCGCCAGCTGATCCGCGTGACACCTTCCTGTTCATCGGTAATCGCCAGCTGAGCCTGCGGGGACACATGCCTGTTCATCTTTTTGATAATGGCCTGTTGAGCTGGCGCAGCACCTGCCTACTCATCTTTTGATAATGGTCAGCTGAGCCAGCGACACCTGCCTGTCATCTCTTTTTCGTGGCTGAGACGCTCGACACCTGGAGCCTGCTCTTCTGCTCAGCTGTGGCCAGCTGTTGGCGTGACACCTGCCTGCTCATCTGTGATTATCGCCAGCTGATCCAAGTGCGACCCTGCCTGCTCATCTGCTTGGTAATCGCCAGCAGAGCCCGCGCGACTTACCCTGCCTGCTCATCTGCTTGATAATCACCAGCTGAGCCATAAGACACTGCCTGCTCATCTGTTTGATAATCGCCAGCCGAGCTGGCGCGACACCTGCCTGCTCATCTCTGCTTGAAATCGCCAGCTGAGCCCGCGACACATGCCTGCTCATCTGTGATAATCACCAGCAGGCCTCAGAACACCTGCCTGCTCATCTGTTGATAATCTGCAGTTGAGCGGCACGCAGCACATGCCTGCTCATCTGCTTGATAATCACCAACTGAGACGCGCAACGCCCTGCCTGCTCATCTCTGATTGATAATCGACAGCTGGGCGCGACACCGACCTCCGCTCATCTGCTTGATAATCGCCAGCTGAGCCGCACGACAGCTGCCTGCTCTTCTGCTTGATAATCGGCAGCTGAGCCGGCGGCGTGACACCCGCCTGCTCATCTGCTTGATTGTGCTCAGCTGGGCATGCGGACCTGCCTGCTCATCTGCTAGATATCGCCAGCTGAAC
>NW_027220042.1:0-76030 GCF_027580195.1 Bos mutus
GGAAGAATAACACAAAATTGTAAAGCAACTATCCTAATAATTTATGACAGTTTTGCATCTTTTTTCCCATTGGGGTTCCTTGTATTTCTATTTCTTCTCTCTTCCATGGCTAGGACTTTCAAAATTACGTTGAATAAAAGTGGCAAATGTGGTTTACCTTGTCTTGTTCCTCTTTTTAGAGGAAATGCCTTCATTTTTTCCCCATTGAGAATGTTTGCTGTGAATTTGTCATATATGTCCGTTAGTAGGTTGAGGTATGTTCCCTGCATAACCACATTCTGGAGAGTTTTTATCATAAATGGGTGTTGAGTTTTGTCAAAAACTTTTTCTGCGTCTATTAAGATGAGTATATGGTTTTTATTCTTCAATGTCTTAATGTAGTGTGTCCATTGAATGATTTGTGTATATTGAAGAGCCCTTGCTTTCCTGGGATAAATCTCAGTTTATCAGGGTGTATGATCCTATCAATATGTCGCAGTATTTGGTTCAGATCAGATCAGATCAGTCGCTCAGTCGTGTCCGACTCTTTGCGACCCCATGAATCCAAGCACGCCGGGCCTCCCTGTCCATCACCAACTCCTGGAGTTCACTCAGACTCACGTCCATCAAGTCAGTGATGCCATCCAGCCATCTCATCCTCTGTCGTCCCCTTCTCCTCCTGCCCCCAATCCTCCCAGCATCAGAGTCTTTTCCAGGAGTCAACTCTTCGCATGAGGTGGCCAAAGTACTGGAGTTTCAGCTTTAGCATCATTCCTTCCAAAGAACACCCAGGGCTGATCTCCTTCAGAATGGACTGGTTGGATCTCCTTGCAGTCCAAGGGACTCTCAAGAGTCTTCTCCAACACCAGAGTTCAAAAGCATCAATTCTTCGGCGCTCAGCCTTCTTCACAGTCCAACTCTCACATCCATACATGACCACAGGAAAAACCATAGCCTTGACTAGACGGACCTTTGTTGGCAAAGTAATGTCTCTGCTTTTCAATATGCTATCTAGGTTGGTCATAACTTTCCTTCCAAGGAGTAAGCGTCTTTTAATTTCATGGCTGCAGTCACCATCTGCAGTGATTTTGGAGCCCAGAAAAATAAAGTCTGACACTGTTTCCACTGTTTCCCCATCTATTTCCCATGAAGTGATGGGACCGGATGCCATGATCTTCGTTTTCTGAATGTTGAGCTTTAAGCCAACTTTTTCACTCTCCACTCTCACCTTCATCAAGAGGCTTTTTAGTTCCTCTTCACTTTCTGCCATAAGGGTGGTGTCATCTGCATATCTGAGGTTATTGATATTTCTCCCGGCAATCTTGATTCCAGCTTGTGTTTCTTCCAGTCCAGCATTTCTCATGATGTACTCTGCATATAAGTTAAATAAACAGGGTGACAATATACAGACTTGACGTACTCCTTTTCCTATTTTGAACCAGTCTGTTGTTCCATGTCCAGTTCTGACTGTTGCTTCCTGACCTGCGTACAAATTTCTCAAGAGGCAGGTCAGGTGGTCTGGTATTCCCATCTGTTTCAGAATTTTCCACAGTTTAGTGTGATCCACACAGTCAAAGGCTTTGGCATAGTCAATAAAGCAGAAATAGATGCTTTTCTGGAACTCTCTTGCTTTTTCCATGATCCAGTGGATGTTGGCAATTTGATCTCTGGTTCCTCTTCCTTTTCTAAAACCAGCTTGAACATCAGGAAGTTCACGGTTCATGTATTGCTGAAGCCTGGCTTGGAGAATTTTGAGCATTACTTTACTAGCGTGTGAGATGAGTGCAATTGTGCGGTTAGCTAGTATTTTATTGAGTTTTTTTTTGCCTCCACGTTCATCAGTGAAATTAGCCTGTAATTTGTTGTTGTCGTTTTTGTTGTACTTTTGTCCTGTTTATGCATCAGGGTGATGGTGGCTTCATAAAAAGAGTGTGTGACTGTTTTTTTCTTCTGCAGTTTTTTGGAATAATTTCAGAAGTAAAAGTGATCTCTAAACAATAGAATTCTCCTGTGATGGTACCTATTCATGGACTTTTGTTTGTTGGGAGTTTTTTTTTTTTTTCCACAAATAAATAACACAGATATTTATTAGAGAATTATCTAGTTTACTTTCAATATACTAACATTAAAAGAAAAGAGAAATAGAAAGAGCAGATCCACCAAATTGGGTTTTGACCAATATCCAGATTTAAAGTCATGTGTTATGGCACATCTGGGGAACCAATTTGGAAAGGGTCCCAGGCAGAATGTCCTCTCCGTGTGTGAGACTTCAAAGATTGCAGTTCTGGGATCCCACTTACAATCCCAGGAAGGGTGCAAACTGATACCTTCATCAATCTGTGATCAAATTTCAAGACTAGTTTTATGTTAATGCTGTTTGTTTTGTCTTGTAAAAAACTCAGAATGTTGCTAAGCCTGGGACTTGGTTGGCCAGGCCCCCTCCAGGGTCTCAACAATCTCAAGATTTCTCTGTTGGGAGACTTTAAATCACAGTTTTAATCTCAGTACTTGTGATTAGTCTGTCCTTTTTTACCTATTTACTCCTAATTCAGGCTCGGGAGAGTGTAGCTTTCTATGAACGTGTCCATCTCTTCCAGGTTGTCCATTTTAGTAGCATATAGTTCCTTGTAGTAGTCTCTTATGATCCTTTGTATTTCAGTGGTGTCCACTGTAGCTTCTGTTTCATTTCTGATTTTATTGATTTGAGTCCTCTCCCTTCATTTCTTGATGACTCTAGCTAATGTTTTATCAATTTTGTTTATCTTTTCAAAGAACCAGCTTTTAGTTCCACTGATATTTTTCCTATCGTTTCTTTGTCTCTATTTTATTTATTTCTGCTCTGAGTTTTATGATTTCTTTTCTTCAAGTAAACAGGGGTGTTGCTTGTTCTTCTTCCTCTAGCTACGTTAGGTGTAAGGTTGTTTATTTGAGATTTTCTTGTTTCCTGAGGTAAGATTTTCTTTCTATAAACTTCCCTCTTAGAACTGCTTTTGCTGTATCCCATAAGTTTTGGATTGTCATGTTTTCATTTTCATTTGTCTCTAGGTATTTTTTCATTTCCTCTTTGACTTTTTCAAGGATCCATTGGTTTTTTAGTAGCATATTGTTTATCCTCCCCACGTTTGTATTCTTTTTTTTTTTTTTTTACAGTTTTTTTCTTATAGTTTATTTCTAATCCCACAGCATTGTGATCGGAAAAGACTCTTGATATGAGTTCAATTTTCTTAAATTTATGTGGCTTGATTTGTGACTCAAGATATGATCTATCCTGAAGAATGTTCTATGTGCACATGAGAAGTGTATTCTGCTGCTTTTGGATGGAATGGCCTAGAAATAGCAATTAAGTACATCTGGTGTAATGTGTCATTTAGGGGCTGTGCTTCCTTCTTGATTTTCTGTCTGGATGAGCTCTTCATGGATGAAAGTGGAGTGTTAAAGTCCCCCACTATTACTGTGCTGCTGATGTTTTCTCCTTTTATGGCTGTTTGTATATTGAGGTGCTCCTATGTTGGATGCATATTTTATTTACAATTGTGTCTTCTTCTTGGAATAATCCATTGATCATTATGTGGTGTCCTTGAATCTTGCAACAATCTTTAAAGTCTATTTTGTCTGATGTGAGTATTGCTGTTCCAGGTTTCTTTAGAGTTCCATTTGCATTGAATATCTTTTTCCATCCCTTCACTTTCAGTCTGTATGTATACCTAGATTTGAAATGGGTCTCTTGTAGACAGTATTACTTGTGCTGGGCTGTGCTTTGTTGCTCAGTCGTGTCTGCCTCTTTGCGACCCCATGGATTGTACCCACACCAGGCTCCTCTGTCTATGGGGATTCTCCAGGTAAGAATACTGAAGTGGCTTGCCATGCCATCCTCCAGGTGACCTTCCCAACCCAGGTATCGAATCCAGGTCTCCAGCATTGCAGGCAGATTCTTCACTGACTGAGCCACCAGGGAAGCCCAGGACTACTGTAATGGGTGGCCTATCCCATCTTCAGGGGATCGTCCCAATGCAGAAATCAAACTGGGGTCTCATGCATTGTAGGCAGATCCTTTACCAGCTGAGCTACCAGGGAAGCCCAGACAGTAATTACACATGGGTCTTCATCTTTTTTTAATCCGTTATCTTTTTCTTTTCTTTAGGATGCAGCATTTCATCCATTTACATTTAAGTTAATTACTGACATTTATGTTCTTATTGACATTTTAAAAATTGTTTTGGGGTTGTTCTAAAGGTGTTTATTCTAAACTTCCTTTTGTGATTTGATGACTATCTTTAGTGTTGTGTTTGGATCCCCTTGTCTTTTTTGTGTCTATATCTATTATAGATGTTTGGTTATCATGAGTTTTTTTGTTGTAGCTGTCTATACACACACTACATACACATATTATATACATATATATATATATAATCTTCCAAGGTGGTTCAAGTGCTAAAGAATCCCCCTGCCAATGCAGGAGATGCAGAAGATTTTGGTTTGATTCCTGGGTTGGGAAGATCCCCTGGAGGAGGAGATGGAAACCACTCCAGTATTCTTGATTGGAAAAATTTCATGGACAGAGGGGCCTGGAGAGCTATAGTCCATGGAGTTGCAAACAGTCACACATGCCTGAGTAAAAGAGTATATATACTTGTTTAACTTTACTGGTCTCTTAATTTCAATATCCTGCATTTGTACTTCCATCCTCTCATAACTGCTGGTTTTGATATCATATTTGTTTGTGGATGATTTACTATATTTATCATCTGTTTGTCTTTATTGGTGAGCTTTCCCATTCATAATTTTCTTGTTTCTAGTCCTGGCCTTTTTGTTTTTGCCTAGAGATGTTACATTAGTCTTTGTTGTAAAGCTGGTGTGGTACTGTTGAATTCTCTGAGCCTTTGCCTGTGTTTTGATTTCTCTGTTGAATCTGAAAGAAGAGCCTTGCTTGGTAGAGTATTTTTGGTTGTAGGTTTTTCCCTTTCACCACTTTAAATATATCATGCCACGCCCTTCTGGCCTGCAGAGTTTCTGCTGAGAAATCAGCTCATAATCTTATTGGGGATTCCCTCTGATGTTATTTGCTACTTTTCTCTTGACCTGCTTAATATTTTCTCTTTGTTGTTAATTTTTCAGTTTGCTTAATATGTGTCTCAGCATTTTCCTCAGCACTGGGAACCAGCCAACCGGCTCAAGCACAGAAAAAAAATCCGTCGCTGATTACGACAAAAGGCTTTGAGACCTTTTTCAAACAGGACGGGCGGGGGAGAAATGGGCAAGCGGCTCCGCGGAGCAACACTGCCCCCTGCAGACCACAGAAACCAAACTGCCAGCAAGCCCGGAAGAAAATCGATCCTTCCTGCTCGGTTTTCGGGCAGAGGACTTATGGGGGATGCCCCTGAGGACCAGAGAAAGAAAGGGAACCTCTCGAAGGGGCCCGGGCCAACCGCCCCTGGACCGCGCGAGTTCCGCTCGACCCGCCCACAGAACCACAGCGAGGCGGGCAAGAAGTCAGGAGGTCCAGGAATATCCGGGGTTGCTGAGGGCTGGTTCTGGGCCTGCCCCGGGGAGCAGTGAGGTCAGTGCCAGTCTCCCAGCCTGTGTCCGCTGGGAGATTTCTCCCCGAAACTGCTTGGAACTCTCCACTGAGGGACTTGATCCGTGATGTCCGGGTCCTGTCCAACCTGGCCCCAACAAGATGGTTATTTTGGGTCACTACCCTGCCCTCTTCTCTGTCCGTCGACTCTGGATTAAAGTCCCTTCCTGACTCACCTTGCAGTGAGCTGAGCAACTTGTACTCTGTAACAGCTGATTACTTCCAGGTGCTTTGCATTATAAATGTGTTATCATGTCATAATCTTGATAGAGTGGATGAGTCGTTTTCTATGTAGTTTCCCTCCCCGCCCCCTTTCATTTAGTATCTCATTGTAATAAATATGTTATTGTTGGTTTTCAGTCCGTCGGCCGTGTCCGACTCTTTGCGACCCCATAACTGCATGCAGCACGTCAGGAGGCTTCCCTGTCCTTCACCATCTCCCGGAGCTTGCTCAGACTCCTGTCCATTGAGTCAGTGATGCCATCCAACCATCTTGTCCTCTGTCATCCCCTTCTCCTCCTGCAGTCAGTCTTTGGCAGCATTGCAGGCTGTCTTACCCTGGATCCCAGTGAGCATTTCCTTTCACTCTTCCACTGGGGAGGGGAATGTATCCTGCAAACCAGTGTGCAAGCTACAATCTGACAGCCTTGAGACCTGAACATAGGGACATCTCTGAAGAACCCTGAGAACCTGGAGAGCTGACTCTTCCTCTGTGTGCCACAGGTCCCAAAGGCATAAAGTGAGGGCAGTAGTAGCATTTGCTTCTTGGGTGGTGTCCAGCATCAATTACCCAGCAGGATCTTAGCTCGGCACTTGTGCATGTTATGTTATTATTGTAGGTGGCTCAGATGGTAAGGAGTCAGCCTGCAGTGCAGGATAGCCAGATTCAATGGCTGGGTTGGGAAGATCCTCTGGAGAAGGAAATGGCAACCCACTCCATTATTCTTGCCTGGAGAATCCCATGGGCAGAGGAGCCTGGCAGGCTACATTCCAAGGGGTCTTAAAGAATCAGACACGTCTGAGCCACTTTCACTTCCACTTCACGTAATGATTTTGAAGTCAAAACTCACTGTCATAATAAAGTTCTCTTTAAACATACAGGAATTCCTCAACGATCCGAAGCAAGACAAGGGTAACCAGTCCCTCCACTATCATTCACTATGTCAGCTTATATTATTTTATTGTAATTTTAAGTGTCAGTGGGTCCGGTGAAAGTTCTCACAACGGGCTCTCTGAAGGGCTCAGATGCAGTTTGAATCAGCCAACCGGAACAAAAGGAAAACAAAACAAAACCAGCCGCTGCTTGTGGCAAAAGGCTTCCTGTCATTTTATTAAAGCGAGAGCAGCAGGAAAAACCGGCCCGGCGACACTGTGGAGCAACACTGCCACCTGCTGGCCACAGAAACCAAAACGCCGCAAGCCCGGAAGAAAATTCATCGTTTCTGCTGGGTTTTCGCGCAGAGGACTGGACAGCGTGGATGCCAAAGTTAAGGGGGATGCCCGTAAGGACCAGAGAAAGGAAGGGAATCTCTCGACCGGGTCCGGCCAAACCATCCCTGGACAGCGAGCCGTCCGCGGGACCATAGCAACACGGGCTGGAAGTCAGGGTATCCGGGAAGATCCTGAGCTTGGTGGGCGGGGCTGAACTCCGATTGGCTGGCTCTGGGCCTGCGCGCAGCCACCCAGTGAGGCCCGTGCCAGTCTCCTGGCCCTGGTCGGCTGGGAGTTTTCTCGGGGACCGCGTTTCGAACTCTCCACTGAACCTGACCGGTGACGTCCGGGTCCTGTCGCCCACTGCCGAAGCCCCCCACGTGCGGGGACGTTACAAGTCCCCTGTCCATTCTCCTCCCTCCCACCCCCGGCCTGTGAACGCGTTCCTCCCGTGGTACACTCACTGTTCTCTCAGGCCTCACTCTTCTGATCCGTCCTCAGTGCCCACGAGGCTCACCTGGTCACCCCGGGAGACTCTCCGTCCTTAGCGATGTTCCCTTCCTCCCCACCGGAGCATCCCTCTGCCCACGGTCCCGCCCCGGGCATCAGGAAAGACCACGCCCCTCATGCTGTCCTGTTTCCAGCCTTCCTCCCTGTCATCACCCTCAACATGACGTCCTGTCCTCCAGCTCCTTCGCACTAGTGCCAGTGCACTGATACCACAACTTCTCGGAGACCTCCAGCTCACCGACCACGCGTCCTTTCCCAGCATGCACCAGGCCCTCCTGGATAGGCTGAGCCAGGGCTGGAAGCTGTCCCCAGCAAACACACCTCTCCCTGACAAACACACCTCTTGGGCTCCTTGCGGTCACCTAGCTACACTCCTAGACTACAGACTAGTAACCTTCCTCCATGCTAATGACCACCAGCTCCACCCACTAATAATTCGTGGAGAATACCGAAGCAACCCCGTGCGATTTCTCAAGTTTCCCAGTCCCGATCTGCATGTTTCTGCCCTGGCACTCTGCTGCCCCTCTCCAGGCCTGCTCCTGACTGCACCCAGCCCCTCATCTCTGCCCGGGATCCCATGCCTTGCACCTTCTCAGGGACTTTGCACCTGCAGTTATCATTCCTCTCTCCTGAACCAGCACCTGCTCCCTCTACATCGGAGCATTCCACAGCACAGGGGGAAACCCACCGTCTTCCACCACCCTATTCTGCAGCTACTGGCACATTACCGGTTGCCCTTCAAAGCAAAACTGCTTCAAATTCTGCTGAGATATTCTCTCCTCAGCCCCCTTCCGTGGAGCTTTTGTCCCAGTCACTCCACTGTAACTGGCCTTGTCATGGCCATCATTAATATCCATACTTCCTGATCCCACAGACACTCTTCAGTGCTCATCTTAGCCAACATCTCAGGCACCTTTGGCATATTTGACTCTTGTGTTCTTTATCCCTCTTTTTTTTTATAGTTCAGGGGCGTGGGGCTTATGTGACAACAGCGTCTCCTAGATGTACTCGACAAGGTACACATTCTACACCTGGATATTGTTTGGGAAGTCTTGGGTCAAATGAAAGACAAGCCAAAGGAAAGAGCGTCCCAGTCACAGCGGGGGAATGGCCCACAGAGGCAGTGGCAGGCAGAGGTGAGAGAGCTCAGACAAGGGAGGTGTGACAAGAAATGAAGAGGAACACCAGGGAAAGGAGGGTTCCACCCCATTCACACTTGGGACTCCAGGGGCACACTGTACAATGACCCAACGGAGGCTTTGGGCAGAAGGGTGGCTGCAGTTTAGGAATTTCATTTTCTGGAGCTGATCTTGGTTCCTGCTGCAGTGCAGGTGAGATCCAAGGGAGGGCTCTGCATCACCCTTGGCAGAAATGTGGAAAGGGACTGAATCCAGACGAAGCCTAAGCAGGCAATGGGCTAGGGGACCTTGCGGCTGAGGCTGAGGAGTGGACGTCCCTGCCCGGGGATGGGCTGGACGATCAGACCCAGATTCAGAGGGGTCTGCACATGCCAGAAGGGTGGCTGAGGCTCAGTCAGCCAGGGAGGACCGGGCCCACAGCAAGAGGAGGGAGACAAAAATGCAAGTTTCATCACCCCCACCCACAGGCGGTGCAGGTCAGCATCACCAGGTGGAGCCAGGAGAGGAGAGCACACCCTGCAAGCACACAGCCCGCTACTTCCAATACCGTGCGTCTTTGGTTCCTTTCAAGCCATGCTTCTTGAAAGTATAGACACCAGGACCATCCTTATCTGGTTACCTCTCGATTCCTCCGCCATGTGCCCATCCACACAACATCCCCTTGCTAACGTCTCCCAAGAGCTCCGTGGGCCAAACCATAGTACCCAGTGCTGTACTGGCCACAGACACATTCCGTTTTCAAAACCACTTTTCCTTGGTCAGAGTCTGTGACAGCAGCCCACCCTGGCTTTCCCCATACCTCTCAGGCCATTACTTCTAAGTCTCCTTATCTGTCCATTTACTTTGATCCCCTCCTAAATCTTGGGCTTTGTTTTCCTCTGGTTTCCAACCTCTGCCCTGTGCTCTTCCACTCCATACATGATCCTTGGGTGACCACGTCACCCCCAGAGCTTTTACCCATCTGACTTGTTTTCATCAGGATCCCCCTGTATGCTGTTGGCTTTTCCTATCACTAAATCTACCTAGAACATCTCAGCTGGGCCCCAGATTCCCCACAGGCCGAGATGTATGGGGCATCTGCACTCAGTTGTCCCATAAGCCCTGCAGGCCTGCTAGTAGCCCCAGGCCAACGTTTCCTGTCTCATGGATGGGCACTGCCATCCACCCAGTTCCTTAAACCACAATCCCAGGCATGCTGCTGGCTGTGATCTTCACTGTGCCATGACTCCCCTGGAGCTGCTCTGGAAAAGGCTGACATGAGATCTTCCTGTTGCCACAGGTGGGGATGGGTTCCTCTGAGAGGCCCTGTTCCTGCAGACACGCTCTGAAGGTGTCCTGAGCACGGGCCTTCACCCTCTTTTGGATCTCTGAGAGAACCCGGGTGCTGTAATGCACCTGAGAGGTTGAAAGCCCTGTCTTTAACAAGATGATGAGTCAGGACACAGCAGTGCAAGCCCATCGCTGGGGAATGTGCCAAAGAATATCCGGAAGAGATCCCTAAAGAACGTTTAGGGAGGTGGGTCTTCATGGGTGTGCACCAAACAAGGGATTGCTTAACTGTATTTTTCCCAATAAGCATCCTGTTCCGATTTGGTCTTCATCTGAGCACAGGAGTTAATTTGATAACACAGGAAACAGTTTAAAATGGCAACTGAGCACAGGCAGCAGATACGCTGACAGCAGATCCTCGTACATCAACATCAGCAGCTACAATTCTCAGCCATCTTTAATCTTTGATGCACTATTCTGATCTGTCGAATGATGTTATCTCCACAGTGTTTTAGAAATGTATTCAACTAACTAGGCACAAGGGATCCTGACAAGAACTAAAACGTACTGAGTTTCACTAACAACAGCAGGGTTTCAACTGTAAAACTTTGGATTCAGGAACACGCAGCAGAGCAAGCACAAGGTCAGTTTTCAAACCAGTATTAATTTGGGCAAGTTGTCCCTTTCCTCAGCCTAAGATAGCTGTCAAGTATAGCGGGTCATGATGAAAACATGCTTTCACTGTAGAGAGGAGTCGCAAATTTTTGATCTTCGATTTCCTCCTGTAAGAATGGGTTCAGTTTCCACAGCTGCAAGCTCGGCTTTCATAAGAGAACTTTTTCAGATAATGCTCACGCCAGGGCCACATTCCAGACCTACTACTTCAGACCCTCTGGGATGTCCTGCCAGCATCAGCTCTTCTAAAGCCTCTCCAGGGGAGATTTGATGCATAGTTTAGGTTGAGAAGCACAATCCCATGATGCTTCACCTGTCCTGGTTTTAAATAGAATCCTGAACTGAAGAGCCATGTTTGCTACTAAAGCAAATTTTTAAAAAATATTGTGTCTTCCCTTCTGAGTGGTATTTTGACATATTTATTCACAGCCATATTTAGAACAATTTCAATGACTCAGTGGTGTGTTATGCCCCCAAGTCCCCTTCCTTACCAGACACTCAGGCAGATAGATGGATGGGAGGGAACACACCTCAGTCCTGGCGGCAGAAGGAGGATGGATGGAGTTCCGTTGTCTTGGTTACTGCTCTGCTGAGCATCCCTCCTGGGTTGCTGAGGTCAGGAAGGGGCCGTCACACCAGGTTAACAGGTATTCCTGTGACCAGAGGTTGGAGCTAAGGGCTGAGATCCGTTACTGAATCTGGGAAATGGAGGCTGGGTCCACGTGATTTGAGAAGGATGGGAAAACAACAAAGTAGAATTTCAGATGCAGGGTGGGTTCTGGGAGCCTGTCCAGAGCCACTGACTTGTGGTCACACAATGGGCGCCTGTGCGTAAACACAGAGACACACTAGACGTGTGTGCTCACTGGGGATTCCGTCCTGACGTGCACAGCGACTGTCTCTGGAGGGAGCATCTAGCACATGTGGGGAGGCGGACCCAGAACGTGGAAGGAGCAGGGCACTCCTCGTTGTTACAAAAGCAATGGCATATCTTTTCCCCATGTCTCACTTGGACATCTGCATTACCTTCCTAAACTGCTTTACTGAGGTATAGTTACACACCACAAATCACACCCATCACTTCCAGGGCAGTGACTTTTAGTAACTTCACACAGTGGTGCAGCCACCACCACAGTGCACTTGTGGAACACTGCCAGCACCACAAAAAGGTTCCGTGTACCCATCAGCAGTCGATCCCCAACAGGACCTGCAGGCCCAGGCATCCTCTCATCTAATTTCTGTCTCTGTAGATTTGCCCTTTGTGGGCATTTCACATCAATGGACTCCTGCAGGAAGTGGCCTTTTGTGTCTGGGTTCTTTCACTTAATACAGTGCTTTGGAGGCTCACCCATGAGGCAGCAGAAAGCAGAAGTTCATCACTTTTCATCCATCTGTGCTCTTCCACTGAATGGCTAAGAATACTCTGTTTACCACTCTCCAGCTGACAGACTTTTAGGCTGCTCCACTATTTGGAGATTACAGACAGTGCTGCTGTGAAAGACATGTAAGGACGAGTATTTGTGTGGACATGGGTTTCATTTCTCATTTCTCCATGATTTCATTTCTTCTTTTGCACGGTGCACAGGCTAGACCCTTCAGTCAGTGTGGAATAGAGGTGGTTGAAGCAGACCTCCTGTCCTGGTCTGGATCTCAAGAGGCAAGCATTCACTCAGACTCTACTAGATGTGATGTGACGAGAGCTGGATGTTTCTCACGGATGTTCTTCACACGGCAACGACGACCCCTTCTATCCCGAGATGGTTGACCGTGTTTATTGATTTAGTTATTTACTTATTTGTCCTGAACGGGTCTTGAACTGTGTCAAATGCTTTTTGTTTGTCTGTCAAGATGGCAGGTGGTTTCCGTCCTTCATTACATCAATACGCTGTTTCCCGTAACTGAAGTTGAGTGTTGGTCCAATACTGCCGTCCTGGGAAAGATCTCGCACAGCCCTTTGCAAAATGTTTCTCGATTTGGTTTGCAGGTACTGTGTTGAGGGTGTATGCATCGCTATTCATGATAGATATGGGTCTGTAGCTTTCTGGTGATGGCAAGTCTGGCTTTGGTACTGGGGTAATACTGTGCTTATAGGATGAATGAGGAAATGTTCCCTCCTCCCTCCTGTCTATTCAGGAAGAATCTGTGAAGGATGGGTGCTATTTCTTCTTTAAACCTTTGATAGATTTCACTGATGAAACCAGGAGGCCCAGGATTTCCCTCTGTGGGAAGGTCTTTAAATGAATGGTTCAATATCGTTGCTTGCTATAGGTACATTCAGATTTGTTATTTGGCCACTGCCTTTAACCCAACTCCCATCCAGTGTTCTCTGGCCTGTTGGTTCCTATGGCTTGGTCTCTGGCCTAGAATTTGACGTGCTGGACATCTCTGCACATCACAGGATTCTGGCTCCTACTCTGTAACTGGGGAGAGTATGCTGGTCAGAAGTGACCCCAGATCACCAACACCCAATGGGCAGGTTGGGGATACAGACTTTGAGGTGGGGAGGGGGTGGCACAGCTGATATCTTCATTTACAACCACCTATCCATCCTCCGGGCGCCCTCATGCAGGCTGTGGGTAATTCTGCAGTTGGGACTGGCACAGCAAAGACCCAGAGTACCCTGTCCCCTCCCCGCCATGGCCACTTATCTACTCTGATCCTTGTCAGTCTTCTCGTCTCCTAGCAACGCAGCCTCACAGGGGATCAGTGATGCACTCGCCAGCACATCTAAGGGTGTCAGATCTCCTCTCTGCTCAATGACTCAACTCTCAAGGGCAGGGACTGGCCATGCAATTCCTCCTCACCTCCCCGTCTCAACAGCCAGCCTGGCACGGCATGGAGGGGATGTAACATATACAGTGAAAACCTTCATGATTGGCTAAATGAGGGACTGTGGATGGCAGGATCGACCTGGGTTGGCTGCTGGAGTGAGCCCATCGCATCCCACCCTGGGGAACTTGTGCCAGGCGGGGATGACCATCCCTGCCCCAGTGCACTGTGGCTAGCATCAGTGACGTACCTTATCCAGACTTGGTGTGCCACCAGCTGTGGACGGACACTGGAGTCACCGGGTCTTCTTACTTCACCCCAGCCTTTACGGAGGGTACAGTTGGGCATGCTCTGTCAGAAATAAACCTGTGCTCATATGGCCTATTAGTCTATGACAAAGGAGCCAAGAACATCCATCACGGAAAATGCTGTCTCTTCAATAAATGGTTATGGAAACCTGGACCCCTTTCTTCACAACATTCAAAAATAAACCACAACCACAGAATACTAAAGACGAAATTGTTAGACCTTAAACCATAAAGCTCCTAGAAGAAGACGTAGGCAGTACGCTCTTTGACATAGGTCTTAGCAATAGTTTTTTTGACATGTCTCCTCAGGCAAGAGCAACAAAAGCAAAAATAAACCAATGGGAGTTCATCAAACTAAAAAGCTTTTACACATCAAGGGAAACCGTCAAGAAAAGAAAAAGGCAACCTGCTGAGTGGGAGAAGATATGAGCAAGTGATATACATCGGAAAACAGGTAGATATCCAAAATAGCTAAAGGACTCATAGAATGTATTGGGAAAAACACCCAAAACCCGATTTTAAAATGGGGCAAAGCACTGAATAGACATTTCTGCAAAGAAGAGATATGGATGGCTAATAGACATATGAAAAGATGCTCCACATCTCCTCCTCAGGGATTAGAAAATCACGACCACAGTGAAGTACTTCCTCATACTTGTCAAGTAGCTGTTATTAAAAAGACAACAAGTAAGAAATGTTGGGGAGGATGTAGAGAAAAGGAAACCCTCGTGAGGTGTTGGTGGAAATGTATATCGGTGCAGCCACTATGGAGACAATGAGGGTTTCCTCAAAAACTGAAAACAAGAACTACCATATGATCCAGCAGTTCCACTTCTTGGTATTTTCTTAAGAACAGAAGAAACACTAGTCACAAAACATATATGTGCCTCTGTTCACTGAAGCGTTATTTACAGCCAAGGGGAGCCAAGATATGAAAGGAACCTAAGTGCCCATCGATAGATGAGTCAAAAAGGAAGAAATGGAAACACACACACACACACACACACACACACACACAGTGGAATATTACTCAGCAAAAAAAAGAATGAAATCTTGTCATTGTCGACAACATGGATGGACCTAGAGGGTGTTATGCCAAGTAAAACTAGGCACACAGAGAAAGACAAATACCACACAGTTTTATTTACATGTGGAACCTCAGAAATAAAATAAGAGAACACGGGAAACAAGACAGAAATAGATTCAGAGACACAGAGAACAAACTGGTGGTTACCAGAGGAGGAGGGAGTAGGGGGATGTGTAAAACAGGGAAGGGATTAGGAGATACAAACTTCCAGTTATAAAATAAGTCATGGGAATGGAATGTACATACAGGAAATATAGTCAATAATCTTGTAAGAAATGTCTGTGGTGACACATGGTAACCAAACTTATCATAGCAATTCATTTCATAATGTTTAAAAATATGGAATCACTCTGTTGTGCACCTGAAACAAATATAATATCATATGTGAAATTTGGGCCTCCCCAGTGGCTCAGTGGTAAAGCATCCTCCTGCAATGCTGGAGCTGCAGGAGGCGTGGGTTGGACTCCTGGGTCGGGAAGATCCCTGGAGGAGGGCATGGCAACCCACTCCAGTAGTCTTGCCTGGAAAACCCCATGGACAGAGGAGCCTGGTGGGCTACATTCATGTGGTCGCAAAGAGTTGGACATGGCTGATGTGACAGCATGCACACACGCATGGCAAATTTACTGAAGAAATAAAGACTGGGGGCTCTGAATGGAGGATGCCAAGGTTCGTGGGTCACTTTTCCTCTGGCAGCCTATGTGACTCTGAGCAATCCCCCTAACTTCCCTGTCCTCTGCTTTCTCACCTCATCAATTAGGATTGAAATCTTCCAAAATGATGGGTCTTTGAAGGAGGAGTAAATAAGGTGACAGAAAGAAATATATTGAATGTGGTCTGATACCTGGTAAAGGATGAACAACCTTGAAATGCCATGTTAGCCCTGCTAAACGTGCCCACACTGACTAAATTCATGCCTCTGAGTTTCAAGAAGAAAAGTTCCCTTGGAGCTGGGAGACAAGTCCTGCAAGATGGGTTGAGCTCTGAAGCTCTTTGATGAGATCACCAGTTCAGACTCCAATAAATATACCTGTTCTCAAGTGCCTCTGTCTGCAGAAGACTCTGGGTTTCTGCAGAAATATAGCTCTGGGGGCTATCTGAGAGCACAGACTGACAGACAGCAGAATTTATTTTCACTTCTGAAGAATCTCACAGGCACTTGCTGGCTACACAACATTGGGCTCTGAGTGTGGGGAGGAAAAGTACATTTCATCACTCATGTCTCCTGTAATGAAAAGGGAAGCTATTTGTTATTAGGGGAAAGACGTTTGTGAAGCACAGATCTGAGAAAGGTCTTGAATTCAGAATACATAAGGAATTTTAAAATTGCAGAGGACAAAATGTAGTGAAGGAGGACAGATCCTTGTGCCAGGGGTTGGGGTGTGGGAGGGGAAACCAGAAAGGGGCAGCACCTGGGCGTTTTTAGGGTGATGGACATGGCCTGTGTCCTGGTCGTGGTGGTCATCACTGGAATCTCTCCGTGTGTCACAGCTCAGAGAGCTGCACACCCAAAGACAAGCAGGCCAGGAATTCCCTGGTGGTCCGGTGGTTAAGAATGTGCCTGCTATATAAAATCAATACACAGAAACCCCTTGCATTCCTATAAACTAATAAAGAAAAATCAGAAAGAGTAATTAAGGAAACAATCCCATTCACCATTGCAATGAAAAGAATAAAATACTTAGGAATAAATTTGCGTAAATAAACAAAAGACCTGTATACAGAGACCTATTAAAAAAAACTGATGAAAGAAATCAAAGATGACACAAATGGATGGAGAAATGTACCACGGTCTTGGATTGGAAGAATCAGTACAGTGAAAATGAATCTACTACCCAAAGCAATCCATAGATTCATCACAATCCCGATCAAACTAGCAAAGGTATTTTTTCACAGAACTAGAACAAATAATTTCACACTTTGTATGGAAACACTAAAGATTCCAAATACCCAAAGCAATCTTGAGAAAGAAGAATGGAACTGGAGGAATCAACCTTCCTGACTTCAGACTATACTACAAAGCTACAGTCATCAAGACAGTATGGTACTGGCACAAAGACAGAAGTATAGATCAATGGAAGAAAATAGAGAACCCAGAGATAAATCCACACACCTATGCACACGTTATCTTTGACAAAGGAGGCACAAATATACAATGGCATAAACAAAGTCTCTTCAACACGTGATGCTGGGGAAAATGCTCAACTACGGGTAAAAGAAAGAAACTGGAAGACTTTCTAACACCATACACAAAAATAAACTCAAAATGGATTAAAGACCTAAATGTAAGACCAAAAACTATAAAACTCTTAAGAGGAAACCATAGGCAGAACACTCTCTGACATAAATCACAGCAAGATCCTCTATGACCCATCTCCCAGAGTAATGGAAATAAAAACACAAATAAACAAAAGGGACCAAATTTAACTTAAATGCTTTTGCACAATGAAGGAAACTATAAGCAAGGTGAAAAGACAGCCCTCAGAACGGGAGGAAATAATAGCAAATGAAACAACTGTCAAAGAATGAATCTCCAAAATATACAAGCAGCTCATGCGGCTCAATACCAGAAAAACGAACAACCCCATAAAAAGTGGACAAGAGACCTGAACAGACATTTCTCCAAAGACATACAGATGGCTACCAAACACATGAAGAGATGCTCAACATCACTCATTATTAGAAAACTGCAAATCAAAACCACAATGAGGTATCATCTCACACAGGTCAGAATGGCCATCATCAAAAAGTCTACAAACAATAAATGCTGGAGATGGTGTGGAGAAAAGGGAACCTTCTTCCACCGTTGGTGGGAATGTAAAGTGGTACAGCCACTGTGGAGAGGAGAACAGAGTGGAGATTCCTTAAAAAACTGGGAATAGAACTGCCACACGACCCAGCAATCCCACTGCTGGGCATACCACCCTGAGGAAACCAGAAGTGAAACAGACACATGTACCCCAATGTTCACAGCAGCACTATTTACAATAGCTAGGACAGGGAAGGAACCTAGATGTCCAATGGCAGATGAATGGATAAGGAAGTTGTGGTACATACACACAATGGAACATTACTCAGCTATAAAAAGGAACACATTTGAATCAGTGCTAATGAGGTGGATGAACCTGGAGCCTGTTATACAGACAGAAGTAAGTCAGAAGGAGAAAGACAAATACTTATATTAATGCCTATATATGGAATTTAGAAAGAAGGTAGCAACGATTCTACATGCAGGGAAGCAAAGGAGACAGAGATGTACAGAACACATTTTTCAACTCGGCAAAAGAAGGTGAGGGTGGGATGATTTGAGAGAATAGCAGTGAAACATATACATTACCATATGTAAAACAGATGACCAGTGCAAGTTCAATGCATGAAGCAGGGCACCCAAAGCCGGTGCTCCGGGATAACCCAGAGGGATAGGGTGGGGAGGGAGGTGGGATGGGGGTTCAGGAGGGGAGGACACACGTATACCTGTGGCCGATTCGTGTTGATATATGGCAAAACCCATCACAATATCGTATAGTAATTATTCTCCAATTAAAATGAATTGATGATTAAAAAAATAAAACAGAAGCCCCCTGCCAATGCAACAGGGCAGGCGTTCGGTCCCTAGTCCAGGAAGACTCCACGTGCCGCAGGGCAACTAAGACTGTGTGTCACAACCACTGAACCCACCTGCTCCGACTACGGAAGCCCCCGAGCCTAGAGTCCATGCTCTGCAACAAGAGAAGTCTCTGAGATGAGAAGCGCATGCACCGCCACTAGAGAGTAGTGCTCCTCCTCCACAACTAGAGAAAGCCCTCGTGCAGCAACAAAGACGCAGTGCAGCCAACAATGAATAAATAAATAAGAAGAAAGAAAACCGGGCCAAGCTTACTGTATGTTCATTTGAAAAATCCAATGGTAGATACAGAAGCAGGTGCATCTCTCTATATCCTTTGAATGATCATATCTTGGGTGAAGCTAACAAAAATTACATCACAGGCTATGTTAAAACTTTAGATCAGCTTCCCAGGCACTGCTCTTTTCTAGAGAGCTACTTTTCTCAGAGAACTGTTACCTAGGAACTTTAGTCACCGGAACTGAGGCCTCCACCACATTCCAGGGCAGAAAGCAAAAGACGTTAGGAAGACACGGTTCAAATCCTATGAGTTTATGAGTTGCCTGTGACCACAGGCTAGGATGACCACACATCCCAGAAAGAGTCTCTTCACATTTCAGTAACTGAAACCTGTATTTCAACCACTCAGTTCAGTTCCTTCAGGCCACTGCTGTCCCCTTAAACAAACACTTGGTGTGAAACACTTGGAAAATGACCTTAATCCAATTCACTCCCAACCTCTTTTCACATGTCACAAGGAGTCTCTCACGATGATATTTCCTCACCTAGAAAGCCAATTCTCAGATTAACAAAAGAATTCACACACACACCTTGTGAAGAAATACTGAGATTTTAGAAAGTGACTCCCAACTAGCCCATGGTTCATCACTCTTTTCTCTCTTCTCCCTCCATCCACTCTGAGAAAGGAATATTTGGCCATGCTGTCTGATTTGCCCACCAAGTTGCTCATACCACACACAGGATGTTGTTACAAGTGAGCCTACACACAAGGCATTGACACCAGCCAGCCCTACTGAAGTCGGCTACCTGGGAGGCAGGGAGGTGGCCGGGGCAATAAATTCATCATCTCATTTCCTTCATCACCCTACCCCATTTCATTCCCTGCAATCACTTGGCCCAAACGAATACAGATCTCGCACCAAATCGCTGCATAAATCACCACTGCCTCAAGTTTCCTTCGTCATCTCACGTGGCTTCTGAGGCCAGGGAACAGATTTTACTTGAGATGAGTAAAGCTAGAGAGACAGCCCATTGGCCAGAGATTCTGTTTGGGAGGTGATGTCTCTCGGTGTACTCTTTACGACCCCATGGACCAAGGCCCGCCAGGCTCCTCTGTCCAGGGGATTCTCCAGGCGAGGATACTGGAGTGGGTTGCCATGCCCTCCTCCAGGGAACCTTCATGACCCAGGAATTGAACCCAGGTGTCCTAATTCCCCTGCATTGCAGACAGATTATCTACCACTGAGCCCCCAGGGAAGCCCATGACGAACCTAGACAGCATATTAAAAAGCAGAGACATCACTTTGGTGACACAGGTCTGCAGAGTCAAAACTATGGTTTTTCCAGTAGTCGTGTAGAGATGTGTGAGTTGCATCATTAAGAAGACTGAGTGATGCTTTCGAATTGTGGTGCTAGAGAGATGACCCTTTAGAATCCCTCTGGACTGTAAGGAGAACAACCCGGCCAATCCTAAAGGAAATGAACTCTGAATACTCACTGGAAGGACTGATGCTGAAGCTGCAAAACTTTGGCCACCTGATGCAAATAGCTGACTCATTGGAAAACACCCTAATGCTGGAAAAGATCGAAGGCAGGAGGAGAAAGGAGGAGACAGAGGGTGAGATGGTTAGATAGCATCGCCAACACAATGGACATTACTTTGTTCAAACTCAGGGAGATAGTGTAGGACAGAGGAGCCTGGCATGCTGCAGTCCATGGGCTCGTTAATAGTTGGACACGACTGAGTGACTGAACCACCACCACCACCACCCTACCTTTGAGCTTCCCTAAGGTGCCACAGCCCCACTCTCAGCAGGGCTAAGAAGCTTTCTGTGTCTGTCAGTGGTAAAGGCTGAGACTCAATGTCTTCACACTCTCAGCGCCCCCTGCTTAGGGTTGATGGCGGGTCCTTAGAATGCTCATCACTCCCTCCCAGAGCTCAGACCAGGCAGCCTTCTCACAACAGTAATGGAGCACCCTACCCTGGTACAGAATTGGGAGTTGGAGCTGTTTACCCCTCAATGTGTTTTCTCCCTTTACATTCACTTCCACATTTCTTCCTTGAGTCACTGAATCCAACTCCACTCATCCCCAACGGGTTCCTGTAACAAGCTGCACCTGCATCTCTAGCCCATCTCTAGCACCACATGCACAGGGTGGGTGCATGTACCCCCTGCGCTATGTATCTTCTTTCTCCTTTCTCTTGGAATCTGTCGATTCCCAGACATCATAAAAAAGGCTCCAGACCGCCCACAAAGGGGTGGTGCTGCAGGGGAGGCTGTGACTCTCATCCACAGCCTGGGTCAAAGCAGGACTGTGTTATAAGCACTGCAAGCTGCCCCACTGCATCATGGGAGCCAAAAGAGCAAAGGTCTGAAAGTCCTAACACAGACATTTCCGTGCATAGAACACCAGTGTCTTCCTTGGGACCTGTGAGCTATTGTTTGGTTTGGGCCTATAGCATCAGTGACCTTTTTCACAATGCTTGCAGGCTTAGCCAGCCTTCCATCAGGAACTCTCTACTCCCCACAGCCCCCCACCTACTGTACCAAAGATATTACTTCTGACTTCAGTGTGCCGATTGGGTTTTCACCTGGCAGGGATACCCACACAACTTTTTTATGCTGAAACCTCAAGATACCTGAGGAGAACAAGTCTTCAGAAAGTCCATTTTTCAATTATAATAGAAAAACTGCCTATGTAACAATGAAGATACAACACATTAAAATACTAATAAAATGTTATTTGGAAATTATCTAGAATGTCACACTTAAGAGGAAAAAACTTAGTATGTGGTCTATTGCCTTCCAGGTTTTGTTCTCTGCATTTAAGAAAATTACGAGATGGGGGAGGTAATGTCTTCATGATATTGTATCTGTGGTTCTATCTGTTTATCACTATAGTTATGCTACTTTCCATAATGATGAGGGTGCTCCACTAATGTTGGTCAGAGGAAACACTGTTTAGACCTCAGTATGGACCAGGAACTGTTCTCTGTGATGTGTGCATGTTGACATGACACCTCATGGTCTTTCATTCACCTAGGAGACACTGTGTTCAATCCATACACCGATCCATAGTAATGTTTCATGCGGATGGAGAGGTTGATCTGCCTTTTGATCCAGAGTACACCAGACACTGCACTGTATTCCAGATTGGGGGTCAGATACCACACCTGGCTGTTTCTCTCTGGCCTGGGCACCAATCTGACTCAGCTCTTGCCAGCTAGGTGACTTTGTGCAGATTCATTCACCCATTAACATCTATGTGTCTCTGCTCCTCAGCTGCCGAAAGGGATGGTAGCACTAAAAATGCTTCCCTCACAGTGTTGCTGCTGCTGCTGCTGCTAAGTCGCTTCAGTCGTGTCCGACTCTGTGCGAGCCCAGAGACGGCAGCCCACCAGGCTCCCCGTCCCTGGGATTCTCCAGGCAAGAGTACTGGAGTGGGTTGCCATTGCCTTCTCTGCACAGTGTTGCTATGAGTACTCAAAGACTTCATTACGCGTATATGTACAGAGAGCTAAGCACGGTCCAGAGGGGAGCTCTTCTTCTTGTGTCTCTTCACTTCTGTTTCCGCTTGTACTAGTAGCCCCCTGTCCCTGCCCCCACGCTTTCACCTCCCCCACCCCTACTCTGCTCTCTCTCCCCTGTGCCCCTGTCCTCAGACTCTCCCTCCCAAAACACAGCTGAACATCTCCTCACGATTTACCCCAGAAAATACCCATACCATCACCCTTGGATTAAACAATCATGAATATTAGCAGAAAAGATAAGAAACACAATAAACGGGCAATGCTAAAACTACACAAGAAATAAGGCATTACTGATGAAAGTCTGACTCCTAATATTTTCATATCTTCATCAGAGTCAGATTTTCAGAATTTGATATATGAGAATTAGACTTGATAAAACAATGGCAGAAAAGGCAATGCAACGTGGTTCCTTAAATAAGACCTAACAAAATGGGGCACACGGTGTGTTCACGGGTTGAGAAATTCAATATAATTAGGATGTCAGTAGTCCGCATACAGATCCATCAGTTTCATACAATTCCAGTCAGAAATTCCAGCAGGACTTTTTTGTACATATAGACTAATTGATGATAAAATTTCTGTAGTAAGGCAAATGAACTAGAATAGCCAAATGATTCTGAAAAACAATGTTGGAGGATTAACACTAACCTGAAATTTACTTTGCACCTTCAACCAAAAGTTGTAAGCAACTAGGTGTCTATGAAGGGATGAATGGATATAGAAAACGTGGTGACACCGGTCAGAACGGCCACCATCAAAAAGTCTACAAACAACAAATGCTGGATAGGGTGTGGAGGAAGGGGAACGCTCTCACTCAGTTGATGGGAATGCAAACTGCTATAGCCACTGCGGAGAACAGTGTGGGATTCCTTTAAAATCTGGGACTAGAACTGCCATGTGACCCAGCAATCCCACTGCTGGGCAGACACCCCGAGGAAACCAGAAGTGAAACAGACACATGTACCCCAACGTTCACTGCAGCACTGTTTACAATAGCTAGGACATGGAAGCAACCTGGATGTCCATTGGCAGATGAACGGATAAGGAAGTTGTGGTACATATACAATGGAATATTACTCAAGTATAAAAAGGAACACACTTGAGTCAGTTCTAATGAGGTGGATGAACCTGGAGCCTGTTATACAGAGTGAAGTAAGTCAGAAAGAGAAAGAGAAATACTGTATATTAACGCATACATATGGAATTTAGAAAGATGGTACCAATGACCCTACATGCAGGGCAGCAAAGGAGACATAGACGTAAAGAAAAGACTCGGACTCAGTGGGAGGAGTGGGTGGGATGATTTGAGAGAATAGCATTGGAACATGTACATCACCATATGAAAATAGATGACCAGTGTTAAGTTCCATGCATGACACAGGGCACCCATAGCCGGGACTCTGGGACAACCCTGAAGGATAGGGTAGGGAGGGAGGTGGGAGGGAGGTTCAGGATGGGGGGACACGTGAATCCCTATGGCTGATTCATGTTGATGTATGACAAAAACATCACAATATTGTAATTACCCTCCAAATAAAAGAAACTAATTTTAAAAGAGGAAATGTGGCGATATATACAATGGAATATTATTCAGTCAGAAAGAAGAAAATTCTGCCTTTTGCAACAACATGAATGGACTTCAAAGGCTTTATGCTAAGTGAAAAAGGTGAAAGAGAGAAAGACATATATTGTATGTTCTCACGTATTCGCAGAATCTAAAAAAGTCAAACTTACAGAAATAAGAGTTTAGAATGGTGGTTTCCGGGCCCTGGGGAAAATGTTGAATACAGGGTACAAACTTACAGGTATGAGATGAATAAGTTATGTGGATCCAATGTATAGCATGGTGAGTATAATTAACAAAACTGTATAATACAGTGAAAGCTAAGAGGGTAGATCTGAGATGTTATTTCCTCAACGTTTTTTTAAAAGGATTATGTGAGGGGATAGAGTGCCAACCCTGCCATGGTAATCGTTTTGCCAAATATGTGTGTATCAAACCATCACATTGGCATCTTAAACTTACAGGTTATATGTCAATAATACCTCAAAAAAGGTGGAAAAAATAAGAGAGTCCTGCATGTTTCTGGCGGGAGAGCCCTCAAGCTATATTCTGTGGCCCTCTGACATCTCCCCATCATTCTTGAACTTTCCCTTATTACTGACATGACAAGGTGAACCAGGCTCATTTATCCTTTCCTTCCTCAGCCTGGGAACCCATCATTTAGTGGAGAAAGGTGTTCAGAAGCTAGGATCTGGGGACTGGTGTAATTAGTGCCATTGGAATGTTGCTGTTTCCAGTAACTTGGGAATACATGTGTGTACACAATCACACACACAAACACGTAGACACACATCTATAGTTATAGATCAGTCTAGCCACATATGCACACCTATCGAATACAAGAAGTTTGCACGGAGACCTTTAGTTCCAGTAGAATTCCTCAGAATTTGTTCTAGTTCACTTCCTTTCCATATTGGAAATTCCCTTTTCCAAAATTGACAGACGTGGCTCTCAGCATTCTTATGTATTTGCCGAGTTGATGAATGCCAGTGCATGTAAGTGATCCTTCCTCCACAAAAAGGTCCTCCTCACAATCTGTGCAGAACCATCCCTGGCCCTTGACTTCCACACCTCACTCAAGCTTGAATGCATGAAGCAGTTAGCCTCCTTCCCACCCAACCCCCAGGGATATCCTTCTTTCCACCTTGGGCTCTGACTCTCCAGGCAGGGATGCCCCTTTACACATACACATGCCTTGCCTGGCAACACCTAATGGCTTTAGGACTGACTTGCTCAGGCACAAAAAAGGGAAGGGAAAGAAAGGGTAGGGACAGGAAAAGGTGAATATGTCCTAATACAGTCAGCCAATCAACGTGAACTGGGCCAAACCCAAGCAATGTGATGAAGCCAGCCGTGTTTTTTTTTTTTTTTCCCCCTCATTGTCCTCCAACTTCCCTTCCTGCCTCTGTCCTTTGCCCCAGTTCCTTTTTCTTCTTAAGTCCTGCCCCCCATCAAGAGTACCAATGTTATGAGGCATGATTCCCACATTATAACTGATCTCTGCTGCTTGGCTGACATTCAGCGTGACATCCCTGCAGCTAGGACACTCAAACTCTCTCTCTCTCATGATGGACCAGAAGGCTTCACTCCTAATTTCAGGGATAGGTAGGAGAGACGGTACAGGCCACATGTTGGAGCCTTCAGTCCTTCATCTGTGAAATGCGGATGATCACAAATTGTGGGAGAAACAGAGACAGCAGCAACCAGACCCCTTTCAATGAGTGCTACATGCCAAACCCAGTGCATCACAGGACTGCTTGACATTCAGGAGCACACCAAGTAGATTTCCATGCCAGGACAGTTGCATTTCTTGTTCCTTCTGCCTGGAATGCTCTTCCCTTAGATAACCCCATGGCCTGCTCCCTCACTTCCTCCAGATCTCTGCTTACTTGCCATCTTTCAGGGAGACTTTCCCTCATTACCTTGAATAAAATAATAACCTCATACCTACATATACCCTTTCCCCTGATCTAGCATTATCTTTCTTCACAGCACCTGCCACCCTTGATTTATTTACTGACCACCAAGTCTCTACGAAAGGAGAGGAGACTTGGTCAGTTCTGTCCTGTCCCAAACTCCTCCAATAGTGCTCAGGTATATGGCAGGTGCTCAGAAAACATTTGCTGAAGGATAGTCTGAAGCCAGGCCCTTTGCACACAATGCTAACACGCACAGGTACCCTGCAAGATGTGCACTGGCCCCCCTGTATTAATTATGATACATACTGAGATTCCAGGAGACAACTGATACGCTCAACAACACACAGTCAGCATGTGAGGTTCAAGGCCTCGGAATCATGTCTGCCAGCTTCCAAACCCTCAGTTCCTGGACAGAGACCTCACAGCCAAGAACATAAGAGGTTTTATTTCTGACACAAAGACTCCAAGCAGCTCAGATAGATACCCAGAGACACCAAAAAGAGCTCACTGAATCTCTGCACAGAGAGCACATAACTCGTCTCAGACCCTCAAACACAACTGAGACCATAACCATACACACTGTGACAAAGACCCTCCAAACAGACCAAAGTCTTCAAGACGGAAACAAATGAAAACTGCACAGATACTTCACATCATGGAGAATCACTCCCAAACCACTCGACACTTACCAATCTAATACAAAAACCCTAAACAGAAAGACAGAACTTTTAATAACTCAAGAACATCATATAACCTTTAGATAAAGTCCCCAGACAAATGGAAACCCTGCACCCTGTGCACAGATCCCCAAGCAGCTCATAGTTTACACCTTTACACAAACCCATCCTTAAAGCAGCTCAGAGACATCACAACTTAGGGCCCAGAATCAAAATCTCAGAGCTCTCACAATCTCAGGTGCACACGCCTACACAGAGATCTCACACCCAGGGACTGAAATGCCAGAAAGCTCCAAAAATGCACACCCCGGAATACAGGGACATGCATCCTAGGGGCTCTGTACTATGGCTCCCAAAATCCACTCAGATCAAATATCCCACCACGCACAACTCCGCCCAAAGGCTCAAGGAGATCAAATGTACCCGAACAGCACCTGTGTTGTCACACGTAGCGATACACAAGCCCAGGCTCCCTGACACAGGTGACCCTCCGGGGAGAGACAGCAAACTCAGAGACCTCTCCCTGGACATGAATTGCATGCATTTCTGCGAATAACCGTGCGCTGCCACACGATCCAGACTGAGCGAGAGCTGAACAAGACTGAAACGCCGTCACCGTGCACAGCCAGCGACTGCGCCAAACCTAGCCACTAACCAGGGTAGCTATTCGACCCCTTCCGGAAAAGCAAAAAAACTCGCAGAACAATTGTATGCTCTAAAAAGCCGCACAGGGCAACAGGCCTCTCGCCCTCAGCTTTGGCTCTGCGGTCCCAATGCCTGTAACAGCCAGCCAGCCAATTGGAACTGGGCAGGAGACGAAACAGGGCGGAAGTCGCGGGACTTCCGGCGCCTATTCGCGCCCTGGAAGAGCTAATTCCGGCGATCACGCGGTGACCAATCAATGCCCAGAACGCTTCCGTGATGCTATACCCAGAACTGGCAGCCCATCTCGCTCCGTAGCCGTCCCCCCTCGGATGTAACCATGTAGAAACGAAGGGGTCGAATTGGAAACGAGACGAAGACAGTTGAGGCTTAATAGCGGTGTCCACTCGGACTCAAATGCAGCGGGAAGACGGAATGGAGCGAATGGGGATGGACCCAGTGATGCCACAATGCCTCCGCTGGGAACTCTGGTCGATGCCTGACGCGGTGTAAAAGTACTCTTTGTTGTCACGCCCCCTCGAATGGTACCTTCCAGAGTGGGTGGTCTTTCCGCTACCCCTTTGTGGTACATCCCAGGACAGAACAGTTTCATCTCGCGCGCCCCTTGGTGGTGAGACTGGGGAACAGCCGATGTAGATGCTGGTGGACAATTAGCAGATGATCCTCCAAGGGTGGAAAGGCAAAGTTAGGATGAAAACCCCACCGATTGCTGCAATCTTGGCCTCAGAAAAATGTCTTCATAAATTGAAGATTACTTCTCTGTAGTGGCCACTATCGTAACAGGAAGCATTGAAAGCATTTTCTCTGTGCTGGGCATTGTGCTTGTTTGTGCTTTCCTGTTTAATACAGAATAGGTCTCAATGGGGAAAGCCAGCCACAGTCCCCCAGCGGGCAGGGGAGAGAAAACTTCGGACTGGGATCTGAAGGTCTGGAGTGGGGAAGGCCTCTGTCGTTGACTGCGAGTAATATGTGAGAAGGACAACAGGACTTTCCATTCTGTTAGGAAAGGGGTCAACTCCGAGGGGACCCAAGGACACCGTGTAGGTGAGATAAAGACCATGGCTTTGTCACCATCTTGTCATCCCTGAATATGTCCCTAGCAGAATCTTCAGCCTGTTTAGCTATGCCTCTCTCAACAAGTTTAAATTTGCTTTTTCATTCCGACATTCATTCATCCTCTCCACGGTTTCTGTCAAGCACAGCTATGTGTGTTAGGAAAGAGAAAATCAACTTTGGCTTCATGGAACTTACATTGTGTTGGGGTCATACAGCCCCCAAAGATAAGTAATTTATCAGGTGTTCATAACTGCTGTGGTTAACATTAAACCGGGATAGTGAAATAGAGAAAGGGGATGATATCTAGAAAGAGTGGCCAGGGAAGTTCCTTCTAAGATTGTGACATTTGAGCAAAAGCCTAGAGGAGATGCCTATCTGGGAGAAAAGTATCCCAGACAGAGTTAAGGCCAGTGGAAAAACTGGGCAGTGGAACTCAGTGTAGTGTGTATAAAAAGAATGAGGAGGGCTATGTGACTGTCACAGCATGATGGAGGGAGAGCCAGGAGATCCGATGAGAGCAGTGATGAGGGGCGGGTCCCCTAGGGCCTTCTGGCCATAGTGGGGACTTTGACTTGAGCCACAGGAGGGTTCTTACCAGAGAAGCCCCCAGGGTTCTTTCAGAGGCCCAGATCACCCAATGCTTGTTGAGGAGCTCTAGATTCATCCCAGGAAAACCACAGACCCTCTGCAGCTGAACATGCCTTTCCTGGAATCCCCTACACTCAAGGGGAATCCCCCTACTGCTCCCAGTGAACAACCGTGTCAATTGATGATACCCTCAGGAGAGACAGAGGAAGGACCCTCACGGTATGAGTGAGGTCACGGTCAGTCTCATAAAGGCAAAGAGGGAGGATGTAACAGGCACAGAGATGGCAGGCAGAAAGACAAAGATGGAACATTGGACAGGGACAGAGAGACTATTTCTGGCAGCAAAGGATCCCCAATTAGCACCCACATGTGGGCCCCCAGCCCTGCTACTGGATGATGTACCTATCTCTAGAGGAGAAAAGAAACTGCTCCCCCTGCCCCCCGCCCTCACCCCCCACCAGGGACTGTTTCTAGAAAATGACTCAGTTGCCCATGGCCTGGGTCTTAATTATGCTCCCTTGGCACACATCAGGGTCCTCTGCCCTGATCAAGACATGGAGATGTTCCAGTCATGGGGAGGCTCATGCTGTACACAGGGTCCCTCACAACCTGTCCAGCCCTGTCTGCCCTCCTGCTGACCTCAGTGCCAAGGAGTGCTTGAATGGGGGAAAGAGAGGCATGGATCTCTGCATTTGTGGTGGAGCCTCATGCAAATTGGTGAATGTGAGGTTTCTCCCCACCTGCTTGGAGGCTCACCTCTGTATTTTCCACCACCATGTCCCCAGGGAATGTGCAGATTACATTCCATACATCAGGTAAGAAGCTGGATGTGTGATGGGGAGACACAGAGACATATCCTGACAGTGAGACAGTCATGGGGTCCTTGGGGCCCTGTACCAACGCCTCCCTCCCCCACTACCTGGCCAGGGTTCTGCTGAGTCTTCCCTGCCTCCTCCAAGGAGCCCAAGCCTGCATCCAGTTCCTCCTGTCCTCATGAGCCGCGACCTTCCGTCTGCACTGGGCCTTGGGCTCCCATCTGCAAATGGTGGCCTCTTTGTCGTGGGTTGGGCAGATTGTCTGAGTGAGTGTGTGTACACAGTGTTTTCACAGGGCCCCTATCAAGGGTGGTAGTCATGTCAGGAAGTATTGTTCTTATCAGTATTGTTACTGCGGGCTGCTGTGTACTGCACATGACTTTCCCTCCCTGAGGATGGGGCCACAAGCTTTTATCTCTGTAGGGAGGCATGGTAGAAATCGTAGCGAATGTGATATCACAGGTCTACTTCTAAGACCCATCAGAGTGGGGTCCATCCAGCCTTCCTCTTAAGACTATTCTCATATGCGGATCCATGAACAGCTCAGAGACCAACCCTCTGGACAAAACCCTCCCAAAATAGTTCAGAGACTTCATGCCTGGGGCAGAGATCCATGAACAGTTCAGAGAGCACTCATCCTGGAGAGCAACACAAAACAGCTCAAATACGTCACACCTGAGGACACAGACCCTAACCATCTTAGACAATTCCAACTCTCAGTTCAGTTCAGTCATTCAGTCGTGTCCGGCTCTTTGAGAGCCTGTGGACTGCAGCATGCCAGACCTCCCTGTCCATTGCCGACTCCCGGAGTTTACTCAAACTCACGTCCATTGAGTCGGTGATGCCATCCAACCATCTCATCTGCTGTCATCCCCTTCTCCTCCTGCCTTCAATCTTCCCCAGCATCAGGGTCTTTTCAAATGAGTCAGTTCTTCGCATCAGGTGGCCAAAGTATTGGAGTTCCAGTTTCAGCATTTGTCCTTCCAATGAATATTCAGGACTGATTTCCTTTAAGATGGACTAGTTGGATCTCCTTGCAGTCTAAGGGACTCTCAAGAGTCTTCTCCAACACCACAGTTCAAAAGCATCAATTCTTCTTCAGTGCTCAGCTTTCTTTATAGTCCAACTTTCACATCCATACATGACTACTGGGAAAACCATAGCCTTGACTAGATGGACCTTCGTTGGCAAAGTAATGTCTCTGCTTTTTAAGATGCTGTCTAGGTTGGTCTAGTTTTTCTTCCAAGGAGCAAGTGTCTTTTAATTTCATGGCTGCAGTGACCATCTGCAGTGATTTTGAGCCCCCAAAATAAAGTCTGTCACTGTTTCCACTGTTTCCCCATCTATTTGCCATGAAGTGATGGGACCAGATACCATGATCTTAGTTTTCTGAATGTTGAGTTTTAAGCCCACTTTTTCACTCTCCTCTTTCACTTTCTTCAAGGGACTCTTTAGTTCTTCTTCATTTTCTGCCATAAGGGTGGTGTCGTCTGCATATCTGAGGTTATTGATATTTCTCCTGGCAATCTTGATTCCAGCTTGTGCTTCATCCAGCCCAGCCTTTCTTTTGGTGTACTCTGCATATAAGTTAAATAAGCAGGGTGACCATATACAGCCTTGAGTTACCCCTTTTCCTATTTGGAACCAGTCTGTTGTTCCATGTCCAGTTCTGGTTGTTGCCTCCTGACCTGCATACAGATTTCTCAAGAGGCAGGTCAGGTGATCTGGTATTCCCATCTCTTTCAGAGTTTTCCAGAGTTTCTTGTGGTCCACGCAGTCAAAGGCTTTGGCATAGTCAATAAAGCAGAAGGAGATGTTTTTCTGGAACTCTTTTCCTTTTTCTATGATCCAAAGGATGTTGGCAATTTGATCTCTGGTTCCTCTGCCTTTTCTAAATCCAGCTTGAACATCTGGTCTCAGGTAAATTCAGATCCTGAAGACAAACAGCATTACTCACAGCCAGTTCTACAAGTGTTAAGTTGTAACCACTGTGGTTGCTGACCTAAAGTGCATTCTGAAGGAATTTAGGGTGAAAAACAGTGTGAGGCACACTGTGCTTTGGACAAGTTGGCTCAGGAAAAGGTTCAGTGACCCTAGAGTCTTGCATCTTCCACACACAGAAAAGCATGAAAATAATGAACTTGTGACATCTGATCTCTGTGTTTCACAGTAATCTTTTACCAGTATGCACGCTTGACTGCATGTACTTCCTAGGCAAAAATCATACTGACTTCTCTGCTACCTCCTCCAAGCAGTTTCCTCAGAGCTAACGGAGGAGCTGTGTCCTGGGTTGTAGTTCCCAGGAGACTCCAAATCCAACTTAAACTCATAACTCTCCTGTTGTATGCTTTTCTTTTCTTTTTTTAAATTTATTTATTTATTTTGCTGTTGACTGGTTTTTCTTAAAGTCCATAAATAAGAGAGTAATTCATACTCAAAATGTTACAGACATTGTTTACATAGTGAAACTCTGAAAACTGTTTTGTTGTTTTCTGCTTTTCTCTACTTTTCAATTTTTCTTTAATGAGTATGGAGTTCTTTCATATTTTTTTTCTTTTGCAAGAATTTATTTTATTTATTTATTTTTTTACTTTACAATATTGTATGGGCTTTTGCCATACATCAACATGAATCCTCCACGGGTGTACACGTGTTCCCCATCCTGAAGCCCCCTTCCACCTCCCTCCCCATCCCATCCCTCTGGGTCATCCCAGTGCACCAGCCCCGAGCATGCTGTATCATGCATCGAACCTGGACTGGCAATTTGTTTCACATATGATATTATACATGTTTCAGTGCCATTCTCCCAAATCATCCCACCCTCGCCCTCTCCCATAGAGTCCAAAAGACTGTTCTATACATCTGTGTCTCTTTTGCTGTCTGGTATACAGGGTTATCGTTACCATCTTACTAAACTCCATATATATGCATTTGTATAGTGTATTGGTGTTCTCTTTCCTGGCTTACTTCACTCTGTATAATAGGCTCCAGTTTCATCTACCTCATTAGAACTGATTCAAATGTATTCTTTTTAATGGCTGAGTAATACTCCATTGTGTATATGTACCATGGCTTTCTGGTCCATTGGTCTGCTGATGGACATCTAGGTTGCTTCCGTGTCCTGGCTATTATAAACAGTGCTGCGATGAACATTGGGGTACACGTGTCTCTTTCAAGTCTGCTTTCCTTGGTTTGTATGCCTAGCAGTGGGATTGCTGGATCATATGGCATTTCTATTTCCAGTTTTTTAAGGAATCTCCACACTGTTCTGCATAGTGGCTGTAAGAGTTTGCATTCCCACCAACAGTGTAAGAGGGTTCCCTTTTCTCCACACCCTGTCCAGCATTTATTGCTTGTAGACTTTTGGATAGCAACCATTCTGACTGGCGTGAAATGGTACCTCATTGTGGTTTTGATTTTGTATGGTTTTAAGTAGACACTACTCTAGCAAACAGCTCTCCTTTAGCTCGGAGGCTTCACCCCCCTCCCCCAGAGCCTACAGCCTGCACCCTGGGACACAGAGCCCCACATCTTTCCCTCTGGGCTGCTTTGTTGGCATTTGCACTGAGTCTCTGTTCCGTCAACCCCAAGGGAGCAAGGCCTCCAGTCCTGCAGTCCCTGCAGTCTGCATTCATCAGCATGTCATCCTGAGGAAGGCAGATTCATCCCAGGGGTGGGGATTGCCTGAGAGCTGAGGGGTTCTGAAATTGATTTCCCATGTCTGGGTCCTCGGAATGGACTTAACCCACCCTGGCCACCTCTGGTCGTGGCGACTTTGTATCCTGCCCCACGGGAGGTTCAGAGGGAATCCCAGATTCACAGAACGAGTCCCAGGGACCTGGTCCTCTCTGTCATGTCTCAGCACACACTGTGGGCCACTGAATTCTGGAGATAGGAGAGGTCTTCCCCTCACTGTGCCTATGACAGCCCTTACATCCCTCTAATCAGCTGTCATTTCCCAGAGTCCCTCTCCTGGTGACAGCTGCCACAAATCCTCTCTATCCCCAAATCCCCACCCTCTCCCCTCATCTTCTACCAGGCCTCCCTCCAACTCCAGGAGCCTCTTTAGCCCCTCTCCTAGCCCTGCTCACAGGGCCTCAGGTACATCCTCACCCCATTTGTGGCCTCTCACCCAGCACCTGCACTGCCTCAGACGATCCCCTGAGGACCTTGCCTGGTCCCTGCATTCTGCAGGACACCTCTCTCCTGCCCACACACAGGTGTCTGTCTTAAAGTCCTGGTGAGGGCTGAACTGAAAATCTCTCCAGGATCCAGAGAAAATCCAGACCCAGACCAGGCGTCCAAGCACTTCCCTCAGGGCTGGGGGGAAAGGGAGGGGGTCTCTGAGAGAAAGAGCTGGGCTCAAGGTCCTGCAGGGGTGACAGGGTTTTCTTCAAGTGAGATGGCACCTTAGAAGTGCTTAGGACACTGCAACTCAGACGATTGATTGCCTAGAACTCAGAGATGTGCCCATGGATGCCAGCTGACTCCTATAGTGACCTCACTAAAGCAGCCACTGACTGGGGAAGCGTCTCCAGCCTGTTTACTGGGCAGTGAACACTCCTGAAGACTGGGTTCCACTGGTCCTCCAGTGCTCAGGCCCAAGACCCCCACTGTGGACTCTTGCCCATCAACCTCAGCACCTAACTGTGTGAGCCCTGGTCTGATCTGGGGTCTCTGTCCCTGTACCCCGTGAGAGCCTGAGCCTGTGTTTTCCACGTGGGCTCCCCAGAGTGGTCTAGGATTCCTTGCCTCCCAAGCCCCACAACCAATCGCTGCTGCTTGTGTATTCAAATCTGCAGTGGGTGGGCATGGCCAAAATGGGGCTGGAGCGTCCTCCTGGACATCTGAGAAAGGGGACTCCCCTTGGTCCAGGTTTGAGGCCTGGGTCCCAGGGTAGCAATCTCCCCATCTGTGTCAAAGGCTGCAGTTGGTCACCCTGGGCAGTGGGGGATGGTTTGTCCTTCCATACGCAGTACTTGCATTGGTACCAAATGGAACCCTCTCCCCTGTAGTGCCTTCTGCTTCCTGTGGTTGTGCTTCCCATCTCTGCAGGCACAATGGAGTGTTCCAGTCTCACACCTCACCCTCCAACACCCCCAGGAGGTGAGACCCCATGGGGAGCCATTTTGCACTCAGGCTTGTTGGTCCTGGCTGGGACCTGACTATTTGCATGTCTATAACACCTGGTACTCAGGGGAGTTGGCGGCTAGGGCAGCAGGAATTATAGTGCTCTAGAAGGGTATGGCAACCAGTATTGGCCAATACACTCCAGTATTCTTGCCTGAAGAACCCCTCTCCCTGACAGAGAAGCCTGGCAAGCCACAGTCCACAGGGTCGAAGAGAGTTGGACACTACCGAAGTGACCCTGCATGCTTAGACATAAGACTTTTTTTTGCCTGTGGCAGCTCTGCCCCAGTGGGAGTTGAGTGTGAACATTGCACAGCAGCTTGGCTTGCAGGGACCCTGGCGGTGCCAAGTGTGCAGGGACATGGACTGCCTCCATTGCAGGAGTTATGGCCCTATGAGAGTCTTTTTTTCAAGCCTCTTGTAGCTGGCAATCAGAAGGCCTCTTTGGCCAGTCTTTCTCCATAGCTGCGCCCATTCAGGCACTTAGAGGGCTTCCTTACCTGGGGTCCTTCTCTGTTGTTCGTGCATCAGACACTTAAAGGGGCACCCTGGGTGGGGTCTTACTCTGTAGTTCAGTGCATCAGGCATTTGATGGGCCAGCCTCTCTATTGTTCAGCTGCCAATGCTGGCATGTGGGGGTTGAGAGGCTATGGTGATGGCTCCACCCCCTATGCGTGACTCAGCAGTATCACCTTACTTCCATGGCTGCCAGGACTTCCTCCACAGGCATTTCCCACCACATTCTCCTTCCTCACATCCCCTCCATCCGTCTCTCTGCAGTCAATAGCAGCCCTCGCCCTGGGATTGCTCCACAATCCCTAAACTCCAGCTCCCAGCCACTGCGCCATCTAGGCTATGTATGGCTGTGGCAAGGATGTCTGATTCTCATTCCATTTAGGCTGCCTCAGATGAGCTGTTTCACTCTCAGCCTTAAATGTTTCTCCTCTGACTCAGACAATTGCCCCGATGTGGGGATCGGACCCCTGCTTCAGTTCTCCCACCTGCCGAGGGCAGGTCCAGCCCTACTAATGCTCCCGTTTTCCCCCCTAGTTCCTTCCTCCTACCGAGTTTTGCGTGGGTCTATGTATTCTTTTCCACTGGTCAGGTACTCCTGTCTGCACTCAGCTGGTGTTCTGCATGCACTTCTGTGTCTGAGGGTATATTCCTGATGTATCCATGGAGAGAGATGTATTCCCCATCCACCTACTCCTCTGCCATCTTGTCAATCCATGATATAACTGTGTGTATAGAAAATCCTAAAGAACCACCCTCTCCCCACAGAGACTATTAGACCTAATACAGGGGCTGGACAGGTTTACAGAATACAAGGTCATATACAAAGAGCAAATAGATCTCTATACACGTTCAAGACTTGTACAATACAAATTACAAAACGTTGCTGAATGAAATTATAGACCATCTAGATAAGTGGAAATTTCACTTCAGTTCAGTCACTCAGTTGTCTCCGACTCTTTGCGATCACATGGACTGTAGCACACCAGGCTTCCCTGTCCAGCACCAGCTCCTGGAGCTTGCTCAGATTTTTATGGATTCGGGAGATCACATTTATGGGTTGGAAGACTTACTATTGTGTTAAGATGGCAGTACTCCCCTCATAGAGGCCTATCAAAATTCAAACTGCTCTTTTCCCCCAGAAATCAACAAACTGATCCTAGAATTGTAAGAATTAAAAGGGTCCTGGGAGAGCCAAAACAGTGTGGAGAAAGAACAAGTACTTACACTTCCTAATTTCAAAACCCACTTCAAACCTACAATAATCAAGACACTATGGTACTGACATAAGGACTGTATATGGACAGATAACGGAATAGAATGGAGAGTCAGTGAACAAGCCCATATCTCTATGGTCAGTTGATTATTATGAGGGGTGTAGAGGCCATTCAATGGCAAAGAATAATGTTTCAACAAACGGTTTTGGGATAACTGGATGTTCACATGCAAAAGAATCAATTTCGACCTATACCTCACACTGTATATAACAACTAAAAGTTGATAAAACACCTAAATATAAGAGCTAAAACTATAAAGCACTCAGAAGAAAACAGAGATGTAAATGTTAATCTTGGATTAGGCAATGATTTCCTAGACATGATACAAAAAGTGCAAGCACCAAAGGAAACAAAATAGGCAATTTGGAATCATCAAAATTAAAACTTTTATCCTTCAAGCGATACTATCAAGAATGTGAGACATCTAGGGCAACTACTGGATGCTGGCAGGGAGCCTTGAAACCCAGGCGGACCAGAGGAACACCAGAGCAACCCTGTATGATGTGGGGGTGGGGAGCGAGGGGGGAGTTGTGGAGACTAGGTGGGGTTACTGTTCCTGAGGGTCAGCTAGGGGAGAAAAGGTTTCCTACACCTGCAGAGGCACTGAAGGGGATCAGTGGGGATGGCGAGAGATACTTGTTTTTTTGTGTGTTTGTTTTTTTAACTAATCTATTTATTTTAATTGGAGGCTAATTACTTTACAATATTGTGGGGGTTTTTGCCATACATTCACATGAATCAGCCATGGGTGTACAGGTGTACCTCATCCTTAGCCCCCCTCCCACCTCCCTCCCCATCCCGTCCCTCAGGGTCATCCCAGTGAACCAGCCCTGAGCACCCTGTCCCATACATCAAACCTGGACTGGCGATCTATTTCCCATATAATAATATACATGCTTCAATGTTATTCTCTCAAATCATCCCACCCTCGCCTTCTCCCACCAAGTCCAAAAGTTTGTTCTTTACATCTGTGCCTCTTTTGCTGTCTCGCATATAAGGTCGTCATTACCATTTCTCTAAATTCTCTATATGTACGTTAATATACTGTATTGGTGTTTTTCTTTCTGACTTACTTCACTCTGTATAATGGGCTCCAGTTTCATCCACCTCATTAGAACTGATTCAAATGCTTTCTTTTTAATAACTGAGTAATACTCCATCGTGTATATGTACCAAAGCTTTTTTACCCATTCATCTGCTGATGGACATCTAGGTTGCTTCCATGTCCTGGCTATTATAAACAGTGCTGGGATGAACATTGTAGTACACGTGTCTCTTTCAATTCTGGTTTCCTCGGTGTGTATGCCCAGCAGTGGGATTGCTGGGTCATATGGCAGTTCTATTTCCAGTTTTTAAAGGAATCGCCACACTCTTCTCCATAGTGGCTGTACTAGTTTGCATTCCCACCAACAATGTAAGAGGGTTCCTTTTTCTCTGCACCCTCTCCAGCATTTATTGTTTGTAGATTTTTTGACAGATGCCATTCTGACCAGCGTGAGATGGTACCTCATTGTGGTTTTGATTCGCATTTCTCTGATGATGAGTGATATTGAGCATCTTTTCATGTGTTTGTTAGCCAGCTGTATGTCTTCTTTGGAGAAATGTCTATTAGTTCTTTGGCCCATTTTTTGATTGGGTCATTTATTTTTCTGGAATTGAGCTGCAGGGGCTGCTTGTATATTTTTGAGGTTAATTCTTTGTCCATTGCTTCGTTTGCTATTATTTTCTCCCATTCTGAAGGCTGTGTTTTCACCTTGCTCATAGTTTCCTTCGTTGTGCAAAAGCTTTTAAGTTTAATTAGATCCCGTTTGTTTATTTTTGCTTTTGTTTCCATTATTCTGGGAAGTGGGTCATAGAGGAATCTGCTATGATTTATGTCAGAGAGGGTTTTGCCTATGTTTTCCTCTAGGAGTTTTATAGTTTCTGGTCTTACGTTTAGATCTTTAATCCATTTTGAGTTTATTTTTGTGTATGGTGTTAGAAAGGGTTCTAGTTTCCTTCTTTGACAATTGGTTGACCAGTTTTGCAATCACCACTTGTTAAAGAGATTGTCTTTTCCCCATTGTATATTCTTGCCTCCTTTGTCAAAGATAAGGTGTGCATAGGTGCATGGATTTATCTCAGGGCTTTCTATTTTGTTCCATTGATCTATATTTCTGTCTTTGTGCCAGTACCATACTGTCTTGATGACTGTAGCTTTGAAGTATAGTCTGAAGTCAGGCAAGTTGATTCCTCCAGTTCCATTCTTCTTTCTCAAGATTGCTTTGGCTATTCGGGGTTTTTGGTCTTTCCATATAAATTGTGAAATTATTTGTTCTAGTTCTCTGAAAAATACCGTTGGCAGCTTGAGAGGGATTGCATTGAACCTATAGATTGCTTTGGGTAGTATACTCATTTCCACTATATTGATTCTTCCGATCCATGAACATGGTATATTTCTCCATCTATTTGTGTCCTCTATGATTTCTTTCATCAGTGTTTTTATAGTTTTTTCTATATATAGGTCTTTTGTGTCTTTAGGTAGATTTATTCCTAAGTATTTTATTCTTTTCATTGCAATGGTGAATGGAATTGTTTCCTTAATTTCTCTTTCTGTTTTCTCATTGTTAGTGTATCAGAATGCAAGGGATTACTGTGTGTTAATTTTATATCCTGCAACTTTACTATATTCATTGATTAGCTCTAGAAATTTTCTGGTGAAGCCTTTAGGGTTTTCTATGTCGAGGAACATGTTATCTGCAAACAGTGAGAGTGTTACTTTTTCTTTTCCAATCTGGATTCCTTTTATTTATTTTTCTGCTCTGATTGCTGTGGCCAAAACTTCCAAAACTATGTTGACTAGTAGTGGTGAGAGTGAGCACCCTTGTCTTGTTTAGGGGAAATGCTTTCAAATTTTCACCATTGTGGATAATGTTTGCTCTGGGTTTATCATATATGACTTTTATTATGTTGAGGTATGTTCCTTCTATGCCTGCTTTCTGGAGGTTTTTTTTTATCATAAATGGATGTTGAGTTTCATCAAAGGCTTTCTCTGCATCTATTGAGATAATCATATGGTTTTTATCCTTCAATTTGTTAATGTGGTGTATCACATTGATTGATTTGTGAATACTGAAAAATCCTTGCATCTCTGGGATCAAGCCCACTTGGTCATGATGTATGATCTTTTTAATATGTTGTTGGATTCTGTTTGCTAGAATTTTGTTAAGGACTTTTGCATCTATGTTCATCAGTGATATTGGCCTGTAGTTTTCTTTTTTGGTGGCATCTTTGTCTGTTCTTGGAATTAGGGTGATGGTGGCCTCATAGAATGAGTTTGGCAGTTTACCTTCCTCTGCAATTTTCTGGAAGAGTTTGAATAGGATAGGTGTTAGCTCTTCTCTAAATTTTTGGTAGAATTCATCTGTGAAGCCATCTGGTCCTGGGCTTTTGTTTGCTGGAAGATTTCTGATTAGTTTCCATTTCCATGCTTGTGATATGTCTGTTAAGGTTTTCTATTTCTCCTGGTTCAGTTTTGGAAAGTTATACTTTTCTAAGAATTTGTCCATTTCTTCCAAGTTGTCCATTTTATTGGCATATAGTTACTGATAGTAGTCTCTTATAATCCTTTGTATTTCTGTGTTGTCTGTTGTGATGTCTCCATTTTCATTTCTAATTTTGTTCATTTGATTCTTCTCCTTTGTTTCTTGATGAGTCTGGCTAATGGTTTGTCTATTTTATTTATCTTCTCAAGAACCAGCTTTTTAGCTTTTCTTGGTTTTTCCTATGGTCTCCTTTGTTTGTTTTTCATTTATTTCTGCCCCTAATTTTTATGATTTCTTTCCTTCAACTAACCCTGGGGTTCTTCATTTCTTCTTTTTCTAGTTGCTTTAGGTGTAGAGTTAGGTTATTTGATTTTTCTCCTGTTTCTTGAGGTAAGCTTGTATTGCTATGAACCTTCCCTTAGCACTGCTTTTACTGAATTCCGTAGGTTTGGGGTTGTTGTGTTTTCATTGTCATTCATTCTATGCATATTTGATTTCTTTTTATTTCTTCTGTGATTTGTTCCTCATTTAGAAGCGTGTTATTTGGCCTCCATATGTTTGTATTTTTAATAGTGTTTTTTTTTTTTTTCCCTGTAGTTGACATCTAATCTTATTACACTGTGATCAGAAAGGATGCTTGGAGTGATTTCAATTCTTTTGAATTTATCAAGGTAGATTTATGGCCCAAGATGTGATCTATCCTGGAGACGGTTCCGTGTGCACTTGAGAAAAAGGTGAAGCTCATTCTTTTGGGGTGAAATGACCTATAGATATCAATTAAGTCTAACTGGTCCATTGTATCACTTAAGGTTTGTGTTTCCTTACTAATTTCCTGTTTAGTTGATCTATCCGTAGGTGTGAGTGGGATATTAAATTCTCCCAATATTATTGTGTTACTGTTAATTTCCCCTTTCATACTTGTTCGCATTTGCCTTGGATATTGCAGTGCTCCTATGTTGGGTGCATATATATCTATAATTGTTATATCTTCTTGGATTGATCCTTTGATCATTATGTAGTGTCTGTCTTTGTCTCTTTTCACAGGCTTTATTTCAAATCTATTTTATCTGATATGAGTATTGCTACTCCTGCTTTCTTTTGGTCTCAATTTGCGTGAAATATCTTTTGCCAGCCCTTCACTTTCAGTCTGTATGTGTCCCTTGCTTTGAGACGGGTCTCTTGTAGACAGCATATTTTAGGGGTCTTGTTTTTGTATCCATTCAGCCAGTCTTTGTCTTTTGGTTGGGGCATTTACATTTAAGGTAATTATTGATAAGTATGATCCCATTGCCATTTACTTTGTTGGTTTGGGTTCGAGTTTATAAACCTTTTCTGTGTTTCCTGTCTAGAGAAGATCCTTTAGCATTTGTTGAAGAGCTGGATTGGTGGTGCTGAATTCTCTCAGCTTTTGCTTTCCTGTAAAGCTTTTGATTTCTCCTTCATATTTGAATGAGATCCTTGCTGGGTACAGTAATCTGGGTTGTAGGTTTTGCTCTCTCATCACTTTATGTATGTCCTGCCATTCCCTTATGGCCTGAAGAGTTTCTACTGAAAAATCAGCTGTTATCCTTATGGGAATCCCCTTGTGTGTTATTTGTTGTTTTTCCCTTGCTGCTTTTAAAATTTGTTCTTTGTGTTTGATCTTCGTTAATTTGATGAATATGTGTCTTGGGGTGTTTCACCTTGGGTTTATCCTGTGTGGGACTCTCTGGGTGTCTTGGACATGGATGGCTATTTCCTTCCCCATTTTAGGGAAGTTTTCAACTGTTATCTCCTCAAGTATTTTCTCATGGACTTCCTTTTTGTCTTTTTCTTCTGGAACTCCTATAATTCGAATGTTGGGGCGTTTAACATCGTCCCAGAGGTCCCTGAGGTTGTCCTCATTTCTTTCAATTATTTTTTCTTTTTTCCTCTCTGCTTGGTTTATTTCCACCATTCTATCTTCCACCTCACTTATCCTATCTTCTGCCTTAGTTATTCTACTGTTGGTTCCCTCCAGAGTGCTTTTGATCTCAGTTATTGCATTATTCATTATTGATTGACTTTTTTATTTCTTCTAGGTCCTTGTTAAACCATTCTTGCATCTTCTTGATCCTTGTCTCTAGACTATTTATCTGTAACTCCATTTTGTTTTCAAGATTTTGGATCATCTTAACTATCATTATTCTGAATTCTTTTTCAGGGAGACTCCCTATCTCCTCCTCTTTTGTTTGGTTTGGTGGGCGTTTATCTTGTTCCTTTACCTGCTGCATATTTCTCTGCCTTTTCATCTTGTTTAGATTGCTGTGTTCGGGGTGGCCTTTCTGTATGCTGGAAGTTTGTGGTTCCTCTTTATTGTGGAAGGTCCTCCCTGTGGGTGGGGTTGTACAAGTGGCTTGTCCAGGTTTCCTGGTTAGGGAAGCTTGCGTTTGTGTTCTGTTGGGTGGAGCTGGATCTCTTCTCTCTGGAGTGCAGTGAAGTGTCCAGTAGTGAGTTTTGAGGTGTCTTTGGGTTTGGTGTGACTTTTGGCCGCCTGTATTTTAATGCTCAGGGTTATGTTCCTGCGTTGTTGGAGAATTAGCTTGGTATGTCTTGCTCTGAAACTTGTTGGCTCTTGGGTGGAGCTTGGTTTCAGTGTAGGCATGGAGGCTTTTGGATGAGTTCTTGTTGATTAATGTTCCCTGAAATCAAAAGTTTTCTGGTGTTCACAAGTTTTGGATTTGAGCCTCCTGTCTCTGGCTTTCAGTCTTATTCTTACAGTAGCCTCGAGAGTTCTCCATCCATACAGCACCAATGTTAAACATCTAGGTTAATGGTGAAATGATTCTCCACAGTGAGAGACACCCAGAGAGGTTCACAGAGTTACATGGAGAAGAGAAGAGGGATGAGGGAGATAGAAGTGACCAGGAGGAGAAGAGGAGACATCAAAAGGGGGGAGAGCAATCTAGCCAGTAATCAGTTCCCTATGTGTTCTCCACAGTCTGGAACACTCAGAGAGGTTCATGGAGTGACATAGAGAAGAGAAGAGGGAGGAAGGAGATGGAGGTGACTAGGAGGAGAGGAGGGGGAGTCAAAAGGAAAGAGACAAATCTAGCCAGTAATCAGTTCCCTAAGTGTTCTCCACAGCCCAGAACACCCAAAGAGATTGACAGAGTTAAGTCGAGAAGAGAAGGGGAAGGGAGGAGGTAGAGGTGACCTGGGGAGGGGGGCGGGGGAAGGAGAGTCAAAGGGGAGAGAGCAATCAAGCCACTAATCACACTCCTAAGTAAAAATGGGTACTGAAGATTGGATTTTTAAAGCTATAAACTTAATAACAAATACCAAAAGCAAAGATTAAAAATGTAGAGCTGAGGTTAGACTCTCAAAAATACAATATTGATAAAATGAAAATTGTACAAATTATAAAAATATATATACATGAAATTTGCTTTAAAAATAGGGTCTTTTTGGCAAGGTAGTAGTAGGTTTTAAAAATGAAAATTAAAGGAGTAATAAAGAACTTAAAAATTTAAAAAATTTTTTTAATGGTAATAGTAAGATATATCTAGGAATTTCTCTGGAGCTGTTGAGGGCAGTGTGGGGTCAGTTTAGTTTCAGATAGTTCCTTGTTCCAGCTTATACTTCTTCTCAAGGTCTATAGGCTCCTTCCAATGTAGTTGGTGCTAACTACAGGGTTTTAATCTGTTGCAGCTGTCACTTCCAAAGCGGTTCCGTCTTCTTTATTTTGGTTTCCTCAGTTTGCAAGTCTCTTTGGTGTCTAATTTCCGCCCTGACACAAGGGGGCGCAGGTGGTCATTTATTTAGGCTCACTTGTTCAGTTGTGCTGTGGGGAGGGAGGAACACTGCAAACAAATATCAGTGGCATGTGTGGGGAGTGCTTGCAATGTCTGGGCCACACTGGGTTTGCCCCCGCTCACGGCTTGTGTGCTTTCCTGGTCAACTCTGCTCAGGCTCCAGGTTGCTCTGCCGGGGAACTGTCTAAGCGGGCCCTGGGTTGTGTGCACTTCCCAGGTCTACGTTGCTCAGGTTCAGGTTCTTGGGTACTCCACAAAGGCACAGAATCGGTTGGGTCTGCGTTTTGTGCCCTTCCCAGGTCTGAGCAGCTCAGATGACCAGGTGCCTGGCGAGTGCATTCTTCCCAGGTGGGTGGTGCATCTTATCACCTCCCCAGTCTCAGCCGCTCGGTTTCCTGGGTGTACCGCAAGAGTGCCATCTCAGGTGTGCCGTGTGTTCCCTCTCAGGAGCTGATCTCTGACTGCGACCCTCCTGGCGGATGTCAACCGTCCAGGATCCCAGGAAGACTTGGTTAGCAACTGGGAGCCTGTCCAAATCAAAGGCATCTGCAGTGAAGGGGTTTCCATGCAGTGCCGCTTTTCTGGCTTGACAGTCAGTCAGCTGATTACCTTCTGCTACTTTACTCCTGTCCTGCTATTCCCTTTGCAGTGCATAACAGCTACTTTTTTAGGACAATATATAGCAGTTAAAGGTCTCTCCATCTCTCTGAAATGCTTAATAGGTTCGCCTGTTGCTGTTTTAAATTGTTTTTCTTCCCATATTGCAGCATGAGCATGTAAAGTCAAATAAGCATACTTAGAATCAGTGTAGATTAACTCGCTGCCCTTTGCTTAACTCTAGAGCTTGAGTCAGAGCCACAAGCTCCACTAGCAGAGCACTGATTCCCTGGGGGAGAGATTTTGCTTCTCAAACCTGTTCAGCCATCACCACAGCGTAACCTGCTTTACATTTCCCATCCCAAACAAAAGAACTGCCATCTGTAAATATTTCCATGTCAGGATTGCCTAATGGGGTATCTCCATCAGTTCTTCCCGAGCTGCATAGTTTAAAGTTAGAAACTGGGAACAATCGTGATCAGGTGTATCATTTTCCTTTTCAAGAAGGAAAGTGATAGGATTTATATTTCCACAAACTTTAAGCTGTTATTGGTCCTTCTAACACAATGACTGATATTTAAGAAGCCTACTGTCTCTCATCCAAATCTTAACCTTAGAGTTTAAGAATACTCTCCTATAGGCTGCTGGTGAGGCCTTCGTGGTTGTGTCAAAACTCCCAAGGCCATACCTTTTCTTTCAGTGACAAACAAATTAAATTATGACCCTGCGGGCAAGCTCAAAGTGGGAGCTTGCAGGAGAGCAGTCTGAAGAGCCTTAAAAGGCTTTTGAGCATCTGGAGACCAAACCAGTTTGTCACTTTGGGCCTGCTGAGTTTCAGTTATAAGTTTATATAAAGGCCGGGCAAATTCCCCATAACCCGGAATCCAAATGCAGCAGTAGCCTGTGATTCCTAAAAATCTTCTCGATTGTCTTAAAGTCATAGGTAGGGGATGATTTAGTATAGGTTTAATTCTAGAAAGCATACTGAAAAATATTTGGCTTGTTTAGGAATTTCAGACAATAGAGTATAAGCATTAGGCACGATGGGGTGTAAAGGAACCACAGGCTCATTTATTATTTGTAAATTTTGAACTAGTCTCCATTTATCATTTGATTTCTTTATACCCCAAATAGGAGTGTTGCATGGACTGTTACAGGGAATTAATAGCCCCTGCTCCTTTAAATTCTCAATGGTGGGTTTTAACTCTTTCTTAACCTCACGTTTCAGTAGATACTGCCTCTTATGTGGAAATAAATGCGGGTCTTTGAGCTTGACAACTACAGGAATAGCATCTTGTGCTCAACCCACAGATTTTCCATCAGCCCACACTCTAGGATTTACATTTTGTTCAATTAATGGGAGAGAAAGGGAGGGCTCCATATTCATGAAAACAGAGGCATGGACCTTGCTCAGTATATCCCTCCCCAAAGGGCACGAGGGAGACTCTGGCAGGATCAGAAACTCATGTGAAAATAGCACAGAGTCCCAGTTGCAGCTTAGAGGAAATAATAATGTTTGGCTCGTCCAGGCAGTCCCATTATGGAAGCGGAAGTGGATAGGGAAGAAAGTGGACCAGGGGCTTCAGTAAGCACAGAGTAAGTTGCCCCAGTGTCCAAAAGGAAATTGAGGGATTGGCCTCCCACTGTTATTAATACCCGGGGTTCCTCAGGTGTAATTAGGATGGGAGCTTGTGTGGGGACCCCCGGGCACCTTCAGTCCTGATTGTCTTGAGAGTCCAACTCCTGAACCCTATGCCTCTGGGGGCAGTCTCTCTTCCAGTGTGGTCCCTTGCAGACCAGACATGGAGCCGGGGGCGGCTTAGATGCCGGAGGGCAATTCCGCTTGAGGTGCCCCTCCTTTCCACAGTAATAGCAAGCCCATCCCTTTTCACCTGGGTCCCTCTGGGCATTTTTCTCAGGCTGTTTAAGAACGGTTCTGACAGGCTTTACAAGGGCTTCCACCTGTTCCTTTGTCTTTCTCTGCCTTTCTTTCTTTTCCTCATATTCCCTACCAAAATAGACTGTCTGAGCCAGTTGCAACAGATTATCTAAAGACTGATTTGGCCCATACGCCTGTTTTAATAGCTCACAGCGGGTATCTGGAGCTGACTGAGTGAGAAATCTATCTTTTAAGATAACTTTACCTCTTCACTTTGGGGATCAATCTCCGTGAATCTGCGAAGGGCTTCCCTCAGTCTATCTAGGAATTTACCAGGAGCTTCCTTCTCTTACTGTTCTATGTTTGCCAATTTGGCATAGTTTAAAGTCTTAAAGGAAATCAGTCCTGAATATTCATTAGAAGGACTGATGCTGAAGCTGAAACTCCAATACTTTGGCCACCTAATGTGAAGAACTGACTCGTTAGAAAAGACCCTGATGCTGGGAAAGATTGAAGGCGGGAGGAGAAGGGGACGAGAGAGGATGAGATTTTTGGATGGCATCACCAACTCAATGGGCATGAGTTTGAATAAACTCCTGGAGTTGGTGATCCACAGGGAGGCCTGGCGGGCTGCAGTCCATGGGGCTGCAAAGAGTCGGACAAGACTGAGTGACTGAACTCAACTGAACTGAAAGTCTTAGCACGCGCTTGCCTGAGTCCTTCAAGAACACATCTGACAAAATGACTCTGATCCCATCTTCCTTTAGCCCTGTTATACTCCCAATCTGGTTCTATAGTTGGGACCGCCTGATTCCCAGCGGGGAGGGCGGCTATCTCGTCCTCCCTTTTCCCTACTGATTCATTACCAAGCCATTCATCTCCATATGCAACCGCTTTCCCCAAAGCTCGAGTTTTTGAGTCAGGGGTTGTCCCGGGATATACCTCACACCCTTCCAAGTAAGGTCACAAAGCAGAGTAACACCCTTAAAAGCTCTAACATACTTTTCTGGGTCCTCTAAATAATCTCCCAGATCCTCCTTGATTCTTTGTATTTCTTGATAAAAAAGGGCTTATTCACTCTCATAGACTGATTATTTCTCCTGGTGGGTGCTTCATGAAGAGGCAACAGCTTGTGTGGCTGTTCCTCAGCCTCTCTGGCTGCTCGGTGCATATGATCCCAAGGATAGAATGGAGAAACCTGCTTCTCTTTATCTCGTTGTCTCCTGTCCTCCATCTCATCCTGTATTTCACTCTTAGTTTTTGCTGTCTGAACTTCTCTTAATTCGATTGTGTGAGATTCTATTGAAACCAGAGTAATCTGAGGTCATACTGAGACAGGGGTTGTTTGGACCTCTACTTGGGCAGTTTGAATCTCAGTTTGAGTTTTACTGAGACAAAGGCAACTTGAATTTCAGTTTGAGTTTCTACCGAGACCAAGGCAACCCTTCTGGGGGGTGTGGGTGGGGGGTGGGTTTCCCTGACTTCCAGTTTGCTCAGTTTGGAGCCCCGGGTATGAGGGCAAAGCAGGAGGACAAGAGGGAGCTGAAGGTTTCATACCCAAATCTATACCTTTAGGACATAAGTCTTGCATGTCTCACAGAGAGAAAAAGGGCAACACATATGCTACGTCTACCCATTTCCCTTGCTTTCTACAAAACCAGTCTAATTGCAAAACAGTATTATAATTGAGACCCTTCAACCGGCCACCATTCGCTGTCCTCCAATGGATACCGTGGCCATGCAGTATCACATAGGAAGATCAGGCATGTCTTCTTTAAGCTCTGGGGATCAAATTTATCCCAGTTTTTCAGGATACAGTTCAAAGGAGTGAGGTTGGAATTGTTAGCTCCCATCTGTAAGAGAGAGGAAAAAAAGAGCAACCAGTGCCATCTTTCTACTGGAGGCATCGCTCCCTGCTGTAGATGGGGGTGTAGACAGACTTTACACCAAAGCTTTCCTTCCCCGGTAGGACTTAGTCTGTCCCTTGCCGATGCAGGCACCGTCCTCTTTCCTCCCGGTTCTGCCACTGAGGTAGGGTGGAGATGCACCAGGGGTAAACCTGATAGCATCACAGACTAGTGTCCAGTCCCTCACCATTAAAACCTTGCTTGCCTCTGATGCCACCCAGGGTGCAACCAGAGTAACCTTCTGGAATGCCTCCCAAGCTAAGACCACTGGGGGAAACATTCGTCTCCTGAGTGCCTGTGCACGACCCTGAGTATATTCCTGACCACAATAAGACTGGTAGGAACATAAAACCAAGATGTTCCTTCCAAGCATCACCATGTTGCAGAAACCAATACTCGAGAAACCAAGCACCACACTCGGAGAGTTGGAGAACTCAGGTTTATAATGCTGCCGGGCCCGAGGAGTTAACTCTCCAAGCTCTGAGCCCAGAACAAAGGGATTACAGAGTTTTTATAGACAGACTGTAGTGGGCAATACTAGCTGTTAATAGGCTGGTTTAAACTAAGGGGTTTCGCGAGTTAGTAAAGTACAGCAGAAAACGTGTTTGCTAGGAGAACAAAGAACTAGAGCTCCAAGCCTCCTTACTCTGTCCTGAAGAATCCCGGATGAGCCCCCAAGATGAAAGGTTGTGGCTGAACCATGGAATACGATGGGATTCTTGGCCTCCAGAGGAGAAGAATTCGATCCAGGGCCAGTGACGAGGCTTGATTGCTCAGAGCTTTTGTGTAATAAAGTTTTATTAAAGTATAAAAGAGATAGAGAAAGCTTCTGACATAGACATCAGAAGAGGGCAGAGAGAATGCCCCCTTCTAGTCTTTAGCTGGATGTTTTATGTCTGTTAGAAAGTTATTAATCAGATAAGAGAGACACCTCAAGGCTGCCGGAGTTTCACCAGGCGCCTCTCCCACAATATGTATTTTTGAGACAGGATAGCATGAGGTGTGTCATCCCCCAGCCATAAAACAACTGATACGAATACTGGTTTCTTGAGCCATTATCAGCCCAAGGTTTGAGAAAAGAAAAGAAAAAAAAAGTCTTAGATGGAACCATTTTGAAGAAAGGCAAATTCCAAAGCAAATACATAGCTTTATTAACATAGCTTAAGAAAAACATTTCCATAAGAAAAACTGCATTGGTTAGCCCAAGGTTTGAGAAAAGTTAAGTTCAGGTGGAACTAAGTGTCATCATGGAAACACAGAATTTAAAGAGAAAAATATCTGACACTTGCAGCCTATTTCCTCCATCTGGAGACCCCTGGCCTTCCTGCCTGTTACCCTCTCGTTAGGATCTAGGTACAGTCCACTGTCACATGGTGTACAGCAGTGTGACTAGGTTCATGATATTGTATACTTCTCAATTGTCAGCCAAACAACTTGATAAGCAAAGGTGAATTTATTGCATAGCTCTGCCAGGAGACCACTACCTGGCAGAGGTGGCACCTTAGTAGAGGTGGCAGGGCAGGAGGGATATTTATTCCGATTTTGAACCAGTGTAGAACAGGTCTTTCCATGTGGGGATAGGATGTGATTAGGATCGGGTGAGAGTTGTGATATAATGCTTTGGTTTTGGTGGGCTTGGAAAGGCAAACATTGTTAAGACAAACAGTTCAAAGCCTTGGAGATGGAAAATGTCATTTGGCACTTTTTATTGAAGGGTTGATGTGCCTTTCATAAGGTAGCTCCCGGAATGAACAATAAAGTTATTTTCAATTTTTATCTCCTTAGGCAAGTGATTCCTGGGTTAGTAAACTTATGCTGATGAAGCCAGTGGAATATCAATTCTTGTTATGGTAGACAGTAAGCTGTGTGCAGGTTTCTGTTCTCATTATTACTTCTATATAAGTTATTGGTTGATTTTGAGAGGTAGTATATTGAAGGGAAGGAGTGGAAGAGGCCTATGATGAGTAAGTAGCATTTTGTAAGTACACTAGAATATGTATTTAAGCTGACTCATATATTCCATCCCGCTTGGCTTGATTTAAGGAAATGCCTGAATGGGGAAAAGGAGGTCTCTTTTTCTCTGTGTGTCAAAAAAAAAAAAAAATCAGCTTGAAACGAGTTCTTCTTCTTTTTTTTTTAAATATAAATGACAGCAGTCATAATCCTCAAAGTTTTAATCTATTTTTACATATGTTTTTTTTTTCTCAGCAAGGACATATTATTAACAAATTTTACCTTTTTTCTCTCCCCTAACCTCTGTTCTTAGTTCAGTGCACTCAGGAAGTGCTTAAAAAAGTGGGAGATAGTGACTTCTCATCGGAACACTTATAATAACTAGCAGATGCCAAAATTCATGTCATTGGATGCCCTGATGGATGTGGGTCATGAGGACCTAGATTTTGTTGATACCTGAATTGCTTCCTCCATCTTCAAGGGTCAAACTTCAACCAGAAACCAATATTTAACTTCCTTATATTGCCCTTGTGGGATTTACCCCCAGGCTAACTTAGTGAGTTCATAGGCCCATATTTGGATTTGGATGGAAGCAAGCTGTGAAATAGCTGTGGTGAAACATCAGAAGCAGCAGAAAGTATGAAAGAGATTGTAGAGACAGAAAGATTGCCTAATGGGTGACCTGGGAACTCTCTCTGGGCTGCTAAGCAAGGAGATACACCTGGGACGGTCTGTAAGTCTCTCTTCCTGCTGCAGGGCTGCAACTCCCCACAAGATCAGAGACTTCCTTTCATCCAGCCAGGAGGATTTATGAACAAACTCAAAGTTCCACAGGCCTGAGAGGCAAAGTTCATAGATACTGGACAGTGGCATTTTTCGAAGGTTCCTAAAGAACTGACCTCTGAGCTCAACCGGCTTGGTGCTTAAGCTCGAATTATTTATTCCCCACCATATGGAAAGTGGCTCAGAGGTTAAAGCATCTGCCCGCAATGTGGGAGACCTGGGTTCAATCCCTGGGTTGGGAAGATCCCCTGGAGAAGGAAATGGCAACCCACTCCAGTATTCTTGCCTGGAGAATCCCATGGACTGAGGAGCCTGGTGGGCTACAGTCCACGGGGTCACAAAGAGTTGGACATGACTGAGCGACTTCACTTCACTTTATATGGAAAGTAAACCTCACACTTGCCTCACAAAATGGGAGTACAGTAGGCAGACAGAGTCCCTTAACTACAACCCAACACTGCATATTTGGCATTCAGCATCACTCCATCTCAAGCACAACTCTCTTCAGGATTCCACCAGTGCAAGAGGCCATATGTACCTCCTGACCCTTTTGCCTGTGAGTTCTTGTCTATGCCAAGTGACACCTGCCATGTCCACAACAAAGTCATTAGAATTTTAAAATAAAGCTTTGCAGATAGAATTTATATTTCATCAGCAGCTACTTATTTTTGGTAGCCCTTGTGGTCAACATTAAAAATGTCCTTTGTGTCTGAAAACACTGATTCCCAAAGGTGAAGACAAAATGGGGATTTTGTCATATATTTGCACAAATTCCCATAGCAGTATATATTAACCATATGGGATTTTCTGTGAAAAAATGAATGTTTTCCAATCTGTGGTGTGTAATCCATAGTGGGTCATGAGATTAATGTTGTGGGCCACAAGCAGCATTTAAAAGAAAAGATCTGAAATAGGAAATACAAGATTGTCCTACATATAGAATATACACATAAATTCACATACACATATACATTTATGTGCCTGAATTGTTATATACAGAATTATATACAAAATGAATATTTCTCAGGCATTGTAATAAAAGAAAAAGTTTGAAAATCACTACTTTAGAAGGCATCTAAATGCCCAGGGGCCATTTCTTTAAAAATCCATGAAAATGATGGATTGGGATCTGCTCAGAATAAGTTCACACTTGTCAGTGACTTTCAATGCAACGTTTGAAGTATATAGTTCTCAGTGTAGTTTATGTTAGTTCAGCTTGACTTTGGGTATTTGACCCTGAGCAGATTCACTTTTGAAATACTGAGGTTGTAAAAAAAAAAAGAGTCTCATTAGAGGTGAGGCTCTTTTGTTCATTACCTCTGTCCATGGCATTTCCTATTCTCCCTTTCTACAGTTATAGAGTTTGTTCATGTGTGTGCTTCTATACTTGTCTGATGCTGCCTTGATCTGTTCTTTTATTTCCTGCCTGTTTATTATTGATCTTTTCTTATGGTTCTTATTATGTGTTGACTCTTCATTAGCAACCAGTGACTTCTGTAGTGGTCAGTGTTGAGAGGAGGCACCAGCAGCACCCACCTAAGACTATCCTTTTGGTGTGATCCCAGCTGGTGTTCTGACTTTCCTCGGTTCCTACCCATTTCCTGACTCTGGTTCTCCAAATTTTCTGTGGGTTCTGAGAGGTAGTCAACTTTTCTTCCAATAAATTCTTTTTTTTTCTGAACTTAACCTTGACTGAAACCAAGGACTTGAGCTATTTTAGACTTTAGAGCACTCATTTGGTACAATGAGTGAGAAGTAGGTAACTGACATTTACAGAAAAGGGGTGGGAGTGCAGTGGGGAATTTGGGCTTGGTTATCTGGCCTAATTTGGGCTTGATTATCTGGCTTAACTCATGTTGAAAGCAGGGATGGGAATTTGGCAGCCTATGAGTGCAGTGTTGAAATCATTTATTAAATGATCATGTAATATAGCAAACTGATGGCAATCATTAACTTTGGGAAGAGAAAGGATGAGGTGAGTAATGCACCTGTATATTCATGGGAAATAGATGGGGAAACAGTGGAAAACAGTGTCAGACTTTATTTTTTTGGGCTCCAAAATCACTGCAGATGGTGATTGCAGCCATGAAATTAAAAGACGCTTACTCCTTGGAAGGCAACTTATGACCAACCCAGATAGCATATTCAAAAGCAGAGACATTACTTTGCCAACAAAGGTCCGTCTAGTCAAGGCTATGGTTTTTCCAGTAGTCATGTATGGGTGTGAGAGTTGGACTGTTAAGAAGGCTAAGCGCCGAAGAATTGATGCTTTTGAAGTGTGGTGTTGGAGAAGACTCTCGAGAGTCCCTTGGACTGCAAGGAGATCCAACCAGTCCATTCTAAAGGAGATCAGTCCTGGGTGTTCTTTGGAAGGACTGATGCTAAAGCTGAAACTCCAGTACTTTGGCCACCTCATGCGAAGAGTTGACTCATTGGAAAAGACTCTGATGCTGGGAGGCATTGGGGGCAGGAGGAGAAGGGGACGACAGAGGATGAGATGGCTGGATGGCATCACCAACTTGATGGACGTGAGTCTGAGTGAACTCTGGGAGTTGGTGATGGACAGGGAGGCCTGGCATGCTGCAATTCATGGGGTCGCAAAGAGACGGACACAACTGAGCGACTGAACTGAACTGAACTGAGGGTTTTTTAAAGCAAAAGATCCATGTCTTACAAGAGGACTTCTAAACAAAAATGACAAGAAGTTAGTTACTTTTGAGGGACAAATCAATAGTCTCTGGAATGAAATTCCCTTTGAAAGCTGCTATAGAATGGTAGGTAGGAAGGGCCTAAAAATTTCAAGGATTGAAGGGTGGACTGTTTAATGAAAAGGAAACCATCATCAATCCCTAAGCGATCAGCTCAAGATTCACCTTGAAACCTCCAAAACCATGTTCCAAATTTATTTTATGTCTTATAGTCACAGTGCTCATATAGCTGAACAAGTTGCAAATTTGGTTTCCAACTTTGGGGTGTGTTGTATTCATATCCTCACCAGATTTGTTATGTGGATGTTAAAGAATGAATTGGTAATATGGTTGTAGATGCAGCAGTTTTTATTGCAAACATTACATTTGCTCATAATCTTATGCTACCATTTTTCTTTCCATTACATAAATTTAAAGCTTCTCATATCTATTTTTGTTTCTGGTGTTGATAACTAATTAAATTCCAGTACTTGGCTTTGAAAACTTCATAACTCCTAGGAGGAGATCTCTCACTGTGGTAAGAAGTAGAAAATAGATGCAGAAAACAAATTATTCTGAATCATAACCTGTTCATGTACTGGTTATTTTAAACAAAGGATCCTAAAAGACAGTTCAGAGATACTTGTTTGGCAGGACCTGAGAAATTTATCTTTTACCCAAGAATGATCTGTAACTCTGATTGGTTGTCCTTCATAATAATTTCTTGCCCTTTTAGTACTATTTAAATAAATACCTCTCTTTTTTGTAAGGTGCATACATTTGCGAGTTTCTCCTTTACCCAGAAGAGGAACATTGACTCTCACATCTACTTGTTTGTCGGTAAAAAGGGAAACAAAATAACCTATGACTGTTGAAGTTCTTCTTGAGATGAAGTTTGTGAGTCGATGCCTCCTTTAAATTATCAGGACTAACTATATTATGGGAGGCTTTAGAAGATTTGAAGCATCTCCAGGCCTAAACCCAAATGAATCTTCCTTGGTAGCCTGAACATGTCTTCTTCCCTTGTGTGATGAGGTTGTTCCTACCTTGACAGAGGTTGCTGATGTATTATCTTGTAAGGAAATCTCAAGTCTCTTTGTGTCTTGACATTCCCTATTGTCTTTAAGCTATAAATGTCTTAAAGCTATATAACTATAGTGGATCCCACTTGGGGGAAGTGTGGTTATAAGGTTATATTTTGTAGTAGAGTCAATATATAGAAAAAGAACTAGAGGTACTTGCTAGTTTGCATCTCATTGTCTGGGTAATATACTTGGAAAAGGATTCTGGGGAACCACTCACTGACTAAGGAAGGAAAAATATTTTGGATTAGGAGACTGTTTTCAATATGAGTGTGCCTAAGAGAGGTTCTAGATTAAATGTAGTGGGTCAGTCAGATGATTATTTTGACTCCTTACATTATCACATCGTACTCCTCAATACACCAACATCTGTGGTGTTACTGAATGCTTTATACAATGTCATAGTACCTTGCTCAATACTAGTCCTGAACAAAGAAATTGTTTTATAACCCATGTGGAATTACTGATCTTATTTTAGAATATATCTTATTATCCAGAAGCAGTTAGTTTTATACAATATCAGAATAATTTACCGAAGTTCCAGCGATAGCATCTGTTTAGCAACTAACAAGTCTCCCTCTCTTGCATAGAATATAGTCACAGACCTATAGTTATTTTTGTTTCATTTTGTTATTTCATTTTAACTCTGCTTTGGCCTTTGTGTCATTTGTAGGCTCCATTGCTGAGTCTCTGTTCCTGCTCACTCCCCTGCTGCTCCTCTCGATTCTTTGGACTGTTTTCTCTTCCACCCGAGGATGTGATGTTTGATATGCTGCTACTATGGCTGCTGTTTGCTGTTCAGTGTTTATACCAAGGCAAAGCTCTTTGCTTCACCCCTTTTAGATCTGTTCAGTTTTGTTGTTGAATATACCAGCACAGGGTGCATAGTTTCCTAAGACTATTGCAAAAAAAGAACTGACTTAGAGAAATTCTGGGAATAAACTAGCTACCCTGCCTTTCAAGTCAAATGCTCAGGAGAATGGGGTTGTTAGTATCAATGGTGATACTTTGCAGATAAGTGCTTAGCTGCATGCCAAGGTGAAGCTAAAGACCAATAGCAGCATCTTGGAGTCCTCTTATCAAGGAGCCTCCCTTGATGGCCTAGAGCTGGAAACACTTTTCCCACTGAGGCACAGAGGAGGAATCTGCTAAGTCCACTTGGACCAGGGGCCCTCAGGTGAGGGAAGGCAAGATCATGAAACTTATACATTTGGCCCCCATAATTTTGGGGGTCAAGGCACCTTAGCTTCCCCCATCCTCTTCCTCACTAAAGATCAAAGTGGGGCAAATTCTTTGCCCAGAAAAGAGCCCCTCATCCCTCCACTCCCCAAATTTGCTTTCCTTTGAAGAAGAATTTGGAGACCAATGAGGACTATCAAGTGTTGAGCATGGTTGGGTCTCCTAAGAAAGTGGGAATGATAAAGCTACTGTGTGTGCACCATTTCTACACCTGAAACCCAGACTGCCTGGAAGATAAAGGACTAAAGAATATGATGCCACCTGAAAGAAGGGTGTGTTGGGTTGCAGTTGGTGGGAGGCAAAGCTTGGGAAGCTGCTTGAGAATTAAAACTTGGCTTCTAGGGCTCGCTGGCCTCCACAGAGCAAGAGAGGAAAAACTCCTAATAAGTACGAAAATTCCAGTTATAATAGAATAAAAAGAAGATATGCTCCTGGAGAAGAGTGAAGAAATAGCTACAGAAGGAATGAAAAGGCTAAGCCAAAGTGGAAACAACGCCCAGTTGTGGATGTGTCTGGTGGTGAAAGTAAAGTCCGATGCTAAAAGAACAATATTGCATAAAAACCACAGATATAGTCAGAGAACTCAGTTACCAGTTCAGAGATTTAAATGTGCAGTGCTCCAAGCAAAAAAAGGAAACAGGGGTATGCATTTATGTATTTATTCCATGGAAGTGAGTAAAGCCATTGCAAGCATGACAAAAAACCCAGAAGCAGAGAAGGGAATGGTTCATCAAAGCATGTATAAAATAGGTATTAAAAACCGTAATAACTATTTGTCATGAGTGTCTTTCTGAGACATATTCTCCACTAAGGGTAACCTGGGATTACCTATCACCACAGTTTGTGGATGCATTAGAAAGACTGCACTGGAAGGAAGAAAACATAGTCTTCAAGCCCCTTTTCTCATCCTCCAGAGACTCTGTGGTTCCAGGACTCTACCTCAGTGGTGGGAAATCCTCAACTTGCACTGCACACGCCCAACTCAGGGAGCATGCACAGGGCGTGTGCATCCCTTGCTGCGCGTGCAGCTTGGTGCCCAGACGCCTTCCTGAGTGCATTCTGTGAGGAGCGTTGGGCCTCAGACGGACATGTTTATTCAGTCCGGGTTCTTTCTGACTACTTGAGACGCACCAGGTAGGTTCACAGATCCGTCCTGTCTGTAGTTAAAGTGTGCATGCGTGTGAGGGGGAGGCAGCGAGTTTCGCCCGGGTCGGGGGTGCGATCTGGGGCCTTTGAGGAGAAAGGCCCTCTGAGGAGGAAGGCCTTCGAGGTCGTCATCTTACTCCTCATAGGTGTTGTAATGCCATAGTTCTTGTCCTGGTGGCAGGAGAGGAAGGGCAGTGGGCAGAGGAGGGCAGGGGGTCAGATGACGGTGGGGGTAGACTTGCGGGTGCTATTTGAGATATCTGGTTCATAGGGGCCCTGGAACTGATGACATAGCACAGAATACGGGGCCGACAGTGGGACCTGGGCAGGGGGCGGGGTGGGCGATTAAGGAAAGGCCTAGAAACTGGACCGCAGTGGGGTTGTGACCATATCTCGAGTTTTGTGGTAAGGTGCCAAGAGGGAAGTGACTGGTTGCTCTGCATGCAGCCTTACCTCAGCCCCAGACACTGAGAAAATCGCCATAGTCAGGCTGTAAAGACTGAGCCTTTCTTCGTGTTCCAACTGAATTCCAAGGGAGTTGGGGAAAATAGGACTGGTGAATAGGAGTGTGACATGAGCAGTAGTCCTTAATTTTTAAATTCCTAGCAGTATTTCAGTAAATATCTTCATGATGGAGAATTCTGTTGTGAAATCAAACGTCCTCACAAAAATTCTCTGTCTTCCTGTGTACCTTAAGGTGATTTCTCTGCCAGCTTAGCGAAGACACATATGGCTTTGTAACCAACTGTATTTGGTGTAATTGGAATGCATGTACACTCATACTTAACCAGAGCTTTGTTTTGAAAGTAGTTTCACATTAAAAAATAATAAGTCAACATTTGGTCATAAAAGTGATCAAATATAGCTGTACTCTTAATTACATTTTCTAAATCACAATATTCTACTTTCAGGGACAAATATGAGTGGGCAAATGGCATCAACATTTGGACCTATAGATCAAGATTGCTCCCAGCTGGATGAACCTGTGGTTGTGAGTACCTTACCATTTGATGTATTCTATTAGCACAAATTTATTTTTGAGAAAATGATGTTAAGTAGTACAGATGCAGTGGTAAAGGTCTTCCATGCTGATAAAGAGTGACAGTTTGTCTTAGGAAGGAACATTGATCCAGATATATTACAGTCTGGCATTGCCTATGAGTATACTGTTAAATTCCCTGGACATGTGCCCAGTGACTTCCTTCACCTGCTTATTAACAACAGATTACATACTTCCATCCCAACATAGATTTAAATAGCTTCCAAAGTCTTTCTGGGTAACTCTTACGGGAGCTAACTCTTCTCTTGTGGGAAGAGTAATTTTATTAAAAGTAAGTACATAGAATTGTGTTGGAAAAATGTTGTTAGATTTACTTATGATTAGATATATCTGTGTATTATGTATATTTATGTTATTAGATGTGCTAACAACAAAATTTTTTATTTGCATGCACACTCTACTAGCACCAGCAGCCCAGTGTTGAGCAACCTCAACAAGAGGAACCACCAGCTGGGATTCAGGATATCACACCTAGAAAGGAGGAAGTAAATGGAGAGGATCCAGTGAATCATGATGAAGAGAAGGAGAAGGATGCGTCTGGAGGTAAAGTGTATGTGTGCATCATGCCTTATGACATAAGCAGGAAGAGCAGGAAAGGAAACATTAGAAAAGGACTTCAGACAGTTCCTAAAAATCAGAGGAGAGTATAGTTTGCAGGTTAGTGTGTCGCTCAAGTTTTCCCTTGTTTTCAAGACAAAGAGAGGGGGCGACTAAGTTGTCTGAGGACAACCCTGGGAAAGGAAGATGGCAATAACATTTGGAAAATTCTGCTTTCCTTTTTTTCCAGCAAAACATTCCTGGAATAATGCTCCTGAGGTTCTTATTCATCACATTTTTACCATACTAGCCTAAGGCTTTTAATTCATAACACTGAGGGAATGAATATAATCATTCCCTGGTTTATACTGTATGCGTTACAGCTGAATTGATGCATTTTTTTTTTTTTTAAAGATTCTGACCTGGAAACTGATCTCCAGGATTTGGCTGAGGCAAAGACTGGGGGTAAAGGTGGAGATGGTCCTGATGTCCAGGAGGAGATTGCATCAAATGTAGGGCTGTTGAAATGCCTGAAGCAGGTATGTCATCCATTCAGAAAGTAATTTATGTGGTTTCTGTTTTTCAGAATATTATATCTTTAATGATGTAGAGGAAACATTGCTATTATTTTAATAACAGAGTTCACATATTCTTTGAACGATAGTTCAGACCGCAGATGCCTGAGTGCCTGACATACAGATTTTCAAATAAAGAAACAGACAGGATCAAAGCTATATTGAATTGAAAATATGAAAACATTTTCTTCTCTTGACTGTAAGTGCTTTAAGCAGCAGCTAATAATTTCCAGGTTCTTTTATAATTTCTGCTTGTAACAAATATGGAATGCATTTTTAATAAATATCAGTTTACATGAAATATGCTTAGGCATCCAAATAGGTTGCACTACCAGCTTTAACATAATGTGTGTGATTCTGTGAAATCCTTAACTTCTAAACTCAATTTTACTCATATAAGTTGTGAATTCAGAACAGATACACCAAAATGCTAATTTTTCAATTCTAATTTTTGCATTCTCTGGTTCTTTTCGATGGAATGCATACAAGAATACTGTTTTTCATGATTTATTTATCATAAAATATCATCTTGAGTCAAGTTATAACAGGTGAATTGCAATTTCATTACTACTTAAGAAGATGAGCCAACATTCTGCTTGATGTGTGTTAAATTCTGTCAAATTCTGAATTCTCTAGCTCTTAAAAAAGTAGGTGCATTTTTTTTTTTAATTTAATTTTATTTTTAAACTTTACAATATTGTATTGGTTTTGCCAAACAGAAAAAAGTAATTGCATTTTAAATCCTTTCCACAATGAAGCATGAAATGACTGATCAATGAAATGGCAAAAGATTAAAAGATAGTCTAGTTTCCTGTTACTGTGGCTGATCAAATTGAGAGAGTGCATGTAGTCAGTGATATTTGACGCAGGTGTGAGTAAGATACATATGCTAAGCACACCACCTGCCCCCACTTTCAGTCTGTTTGTTTGTTTGTTTGCTTATTTTATTTTGAGGATAATCACTTTACAGCACTATGATGGTTTTTTGCCATACATCCCACTGTCACTCTTAAAGAACTAATAATAATCTGAGCCTCGTGATATAATCATCTCTAATCATATCAAATAGGTTTGTTTTCCTCTTTGATACATCAGTTTAAAGAGTTTTGAAGGTCAAAGTCTGTAACTCTAGTTCTTCCCGCATAATCAACTTAGTATCTTTCACATACGTGGTTTCCAAATTGCTGACAATGAATTGCATGGTTCTGATTTTAAAGGAGGAACTTCCGGAGAAGGCAATGGCACCCCACTCCAGTACTCTTGCCTGGGAAATCCCATGGACAGAGGAGCCTGGTGGGCTACAGTCCATGGGGTCGCTAAGAGTTGGACACGACTGAGCGACTTCACTTTCATTTTTCACTTTCATGCATTGGAGAAGGAAATGGCAACCCACTCCAGTGTTCTTGCCTGGAGAATCCCAGGGACAGAGGAGCCTGGTGGGCTTCCATCTATGGGGTCGCACAGAGTCGGACACGACTGATGTGACTTAGCAGCAGCAGGCTTCTAGATATTTTCACTTTACATTTTTGTTCCATTCCATTAGAACATTTAGACAAAAATACAGGTTTCAGACTACTTTTAAGTAACTACAGAACATGATTAAAATGTTCTCATAGAAAAACCTTAGCCCTAAATGTGTGTGGTATTTAAAAAGAAAAATACATAAATTACAAAGTACATAAATATAAAATCCTACATCCAATATAAAAGGTAAGAAAAAGAGCAACAGAATAAACCTAAAGGAAAAAGAAAAAGGTACTTAATAAAAGATGTGTGTGAATTGTTAGGAAGGGGAAAATAAATTCAACTAATAAATAAAGACAATGTGCTAGTTTACATAATTTTTAACATATATACATTTTTAATACTCTTCCTTTGTGATTTATCACAGGAGATTGGAAATAGTTCCCTGTGCTGTATAGTAGGACCTTGTTTTTTATCCATTCTGAATGTAATAGTTTGTTGTCGGAGTCCACCTCCAGCAACCAGGGATTCAACCTGAAGAGATGACGGTGTCAGCCAATGAGACAGCCTCTCATTTTTCTATGGACTACCTGTTTATTCCAGGTTTAAGATTCTCTTTTATACTTTTATAAAAATATTAGGCCAGAGGTTTGACATTTTCAGTTCCCCCTATCCCAGATTTATTATCTCCATAAATCATTGTTGCTCTTCAGAGTTCCTGCTTCAGTGATTCCTCAGAATCAGCCTTATCATCTATTATCTACCTCCTCTAATGTGTCCTATAGTTAACTTGTGATTACATTGTAACTAATGATACATTCGTCAGTTTACTACTTATCTTCCTAAATCCTGTTTGCCCCTAACATCCTGAGCTCACTATCTCTTAAAAAGGCTTCTAGCTATAGTTTCTCTAAAAATTCCTAACTTCTATCAGTTCAGTTCAGTCGCTCAGTCGTGTCCGACTCTTTGCGACCCCGTGAATCGCAGCACACCAGGCCTCCCTGTCCATCACCAACTCCCGGAGTTCACTCAGACTCACGTCCATCGAGTCAGTGATACCATCCAGCCATCTCACCCTCTGTTGTCCCCTTCTCCTCCTGCCCCCAATCCCTCCCAGCATCAGCGTCTTTTCCAATGAGTCAACTCTTCACATGAGGTGGCCAAAGTACTGGAGTTTCAGCTTCAGCATCATTCCCTCCAAAGAAATCCCAGGGCTGATCTTCTTCAGAATGGACTGGATAGATCTCCTTGCAGTCCAAGGGACTCTCAAGAGTCTTCTCCAACACCACAGTTCAAAAGCATCAATTCTTCGGCGCTCAGCCTTCTTCACAGTCCAACTCTCACATCCATACATGACCACAGGAAAAACCATAGCCTTGACTAGACGGACCTTTGTTGACAAAGTAATGTCTCTGCTTTTGAATATGCTATCTAGGTTGATCATAACTTTCCTTCCAAAGAGTAAGCATCTTTTAATTTCATGGGAGCAGTCACCATCTGCAGTGATTTTGGAGCCCCCCAAAATAAAGTCTGACACTGTTTCCACTGTTTCCCCATCTATTTCCCATGAAGTGATGGGACCAGATGTCATGATCTTCGTTTTCTGAATGTTGAGCTTTAAGCCAACGTTTTCACTCTCCTTTTTCACTTTCATCAAGAGGCTTTTTAGTTCCTCTTCACTTTCTGCCATAAGGGTGGTGTTATCTGCATATATGAGGTTATTGATAATTCTCCCGGCAATCTTGATTCCAGCTTGTGCTTCTTCCAGCCCAGCATTTCTCATGATGTACTCTGCATAGAAGTTAAATAAGCAGAATGACAATATACAGCCTTGACATACTCCTTTTCCTATTTGGAACAAGTCTGTTGTTCTATGTCCAGTTCTAACTGTTGCTTCCCAACCTGCATACAGATTTCTCAAGAGGCAGGTCAGGTGGTCTGGTATTCCCATCTTTTTCAGAATTTTCCACAGTTTATTGTGATCCACACAGTCAAAGGCTTTGGCATAGTCAATAAAGCAGAAATAGATGTTTTTCTGGAACTCTTTTGCTTTTTCCATGATCCAGCGGATGTTGGCAATTTGATCTCTGGTTCCTCTGCCTTTTCTAAAACCAGCTTGAACATCAGGAAGTTCACGGTTCACGTATTGCTGAACCCTGGCTTGGAGAATTTTGAGCATTACTTTACTAGCATGTGAGATAAGTGCAATTGTGTGGTAGTTTGAGCATCTTTGGCATTGCCTTTCTTTGGGATTGGAATGAAAACTGACCTTTTCCAGTCCTGTTGGCCACTGCTGAGTTTTCCAAATTTGCTGGCATAGTGAGTGCAGCACTTTCACAGCATCATCTTTCAGGATTTGAAGTAGCTCAACTGGAATTCCATCACCTCCACTAGCTTTGTTCGTAGTGATGCTTTCTAAGGCCCACTTGACTCCACATTCCAGGATGTCTGGCTCTCGATGAGTGATCACACCATCGTGATTATCTGGGTTGTGAAGATCTTTTTTGTACAGTTCTTCTGTGTATTCTTGCCACCTCTTCTTAATATCTTCTGCTTCTGTTAGGTCCATACCATTTCTGTCTTTTATCGAGCCCATCTTTGCATGAAATGTTCCCTTGGTATCTCTAATTTTTTGAAGACCCTTTTGAGTCCTAGCCCAGTGTCCCATGAATCCTGAGGTTTTCCACTCTGGGTGACTCAGAAAGGCACTATAACCATCCAAGTCCAAGCACTAGGCAGTGTCCTCTCTACTCCTTTCAGATGTACTTTCCCTGGCCTCACATGCATGGGCTGAGTAAATGAGGGGATCACTTTGATGATCCCTGGGGTTCTCTCGCTTTGTGGCTTTCTGCTGTCTGGCACCCATTGACTTCTAGTTGCCTTCATCTCCTCTGACCTCAGCTCTGTCTTCTGATGTCAGGTCTCCATTGGCTCCAGCTAGGTTCCCCTCCATTAGCTGGAACAGACTGAAACCTCTAGGCAGTAAGCTGGGGCAGTCACTGTTCACACCTCTTTTGTTTCTTCTCTCTCAGGGATCACTGTCCTTCATATTTCCTTATGTACCATGATTTGCCAATCACTGTTTCATATATGGAGTCTGGGTTTTGGTTGTCACAAGTGGGACATTACCACTAGTTATGCAGTGTCAGCAAGAAGCAAGTTGACAGCCAACATTGACTCAAAGATTCCACAGTAACCTTGCACACTGCACTGAGAAGTGTTTCACCCTTTAAGATGCTTCCACCCAAGCTTTAATCCTTGTCTCTCCTTCAGTGGGGTTCATACCAGAATCCAAATCCAACGGCTCTCCCAACTTTCCCTTAAGTCTCACTTTCTCGTGCAGTTACTTCCCCTAATAAATTTCTTGCACTTTGGTTTTTGCTTTAGCATCAGCTCCTTGAAAGGTCTGCACTGACACAAAAAGCATATGAACGATACTCTAACCCCACAAAAAACACTGGGGTATGGGAAGTTACGCTCTTTGTGATGTTAACGTTTTCTGTAAGTAGGTCCCGTGTTTTAATGAGTGTGGCCTGAAGATTTGGAGGCATACTTAGAGTTTTAAATGTAAATTACTCCATGCATGAAATTAGGCAGCTCTATTAGGACGAGATGGTTGGATAGCATCACTGACTCAATGAACATGAGTTTGAGCAGGCTCCGGGAGATGGTAAAGGGCAGGGAGGCCTGGAGTGCTCCAGTCCGTGGGGGTCACAGTCAGATATGACTGAGTGACTGAACAACAAATTCAATCAAATGGCCTTCCCTGGTGGACAGATGGTAAAGAATCTGTCTTCAATGCGGGAGACCTGAGTTTGATCCCTGGGTTGGGAAGATCCCCTGGAGGACGGCATGACAACCCACTCCAGTATTCTTGTCTGGAGAATCCCCATGGACAGAGGTGCCTGGCAGGCTACAGGCTGTGCTGTGCTTCCAGTGAGTTGGCACCTTGAATCAGGTGGCCAAAGTATTGGAGCTTCAGCTTCAGCATCAGTCCTTCAAACAAATATTCAGGGTTGATTTCCTTTAGCATTGACTGGTTTGACCTCCTTGCATTCTAAGGGACTCTCAAAAGTCTTCTCCAGCACCACAGTTCAAAGGCATCAATTCTTTGGCACTCAGCCTTTTTTATTGTGTAACTCTCACATCTGTACATGACTACTGGAAAAACCATAGCTTTGACTACATGGACCTTTGTTAGCAAAGTAATGTCTCTGCGTTTTAGTATGCTGTCTAGGTTTGTCATTGCTTTTTTTCCAAGGAGGAGGTGTCTTTTAATTTCATGGCTGCAGTCACCATCCTCAGTGATTTTGGAGCTTAAGGAAATAAAATCTGTCACTGTTTCCATTGTTTCCCCATCCTTTTGCTGTGAAGTAACAGGACAAGATGCCATAATCTTTGTTTTTTGAATGTTGAGTTTTAAGCCAGCTTTTTCACTCTCCTCTTTCACTTTCTTCCAGAGGCTCTTTAGTTTTTCACTTTCTGCCATAAGGGTGGTGTCATTGCATATCTGAGGTTATTGATATTTCTCCCAATAATCTTGATTCTAGCTTGTGCTTTATCCAGCCCAGCATTTCACATGATATTCTCTGCATAAAAGGTAAATAAGCAGGGTGACAGTATACAGCCTTGATGTACTCCTTTCCAAATTTGGAACCAGTCTATTCTTCCATGTCTGATTCTAACTGTTGCTTCTTAACTTGCATACAGTTTTCTCAGGAGGCAGGTAAGGTGGTCTGGTATTCCCATCTCTTTAAGAAGTTTCCACAGTTTCTTGTGATTTACACACTCAAAGGCTTTAGTGATGTCAATAAAGCAGAAGTAGATTTTTTTTGGATATCTCTATCTTTTTCTATGCTTCAATGGATATTGACAATTTGATCCCCAGTTCCTCTGCCTTTTCTAAATCCAGCTTGTATGTCTGGAAGTTCTCAGTTTACATAGTATTGAAGCTACCTTGAAGGTTTTTGAGCATTACTTTGCTAGCATGTGAAATGAGTGCAGTTGTGAGTTACTTTGAACATTTTTTTGGCATTCTCCATCTTTGGGATTGGAATCAAAGCTGAACTTTTTCAGTTCTGTGGCCACTGCTGAGTTTTCCAAATTTCCTGGCATATTGAGTGCAGCACTTTAATTACATTTTTCTTAAGATTTGAAATAACTCAGCTGGAATTCCATCACTTCCACTAGCTTGGTTCCTAGTGATGCTTCCTAAGACAAACTTGGCTTCACATCAAGGATGCCTGGCTCTAGGTGAGTGATCACACCGTTGTGGTTATCTGGGTCATTAAGATCTTTTTTGTATAGTCTTATTTGTATTCTTGCCACTTCTTAATATCTTCTGCTTCTGTTAGGTCCACACCATTTATGTCCTGTACAGTGCCCATCTTTGCATGAAATGTTCCCTTGGTATCTCCAATTTTCTTGAAGAGACCTCTAGTCTTTCCCTTTCTATTGCTTTCCTCTATTTGTTTGCATTGTTCACTCAAAAAGGCTTTCCATTCTCTCCTCGCTGTTCTCTGGAACTCTCATTTAGAAGGGTGAAAATATACAGCCTTGACATATTCCTTTCCCAATTTGGAAGCAGTTCGTTGTTCCATATCTGGTTCTAACTGTTGCTTCTTGACCTGCATACAGATTTCTCAGGAGGCAGATCAGGTATTACCATCTCTTTAAGAATTGTCCACATTTTGTTGTGATCCACACTGTCAGAGGCCTTAACGTAGTCAGTGAAGCAGCAGTAGATGTTTTTCTGGAATTCTCTTGCTTTTTCTATGATCCAATGGATGTTGGCAATTTGATCTCTGGTTCCTCTGCCTTTTCTAAATCCAGCTTGAACATCTGGAATTTCTCAGTTCACGTACTCTTGAAGCCTACTTTGGAGAATTTCGAGCATTACTTTGCTAGCGTGTGAGACGAGCACAATTGTGTGGTAGTTTGATCATTCTTTGGCATTGCCTTTCTTTGGGATTTGAATGAAAGCTGACCTTTTCCAATGAAAACTGACTCTGACGTTGTGGAGAGGCATATCTGAAGTAGAATCCCAAGTCTGTCACTTACTGCGTGCGTGAGCTTAGACAAGTTGCTGTGGTTCTGGCTGCCTGGGTTTCATGGTGTATATTTGAGGGGTAGGAGATATGAGAGGCGGAGAAGGCAATGGCACCCAACTCCAGTACTCTTGCCTAGAAAATCCCATGGATGGAGGAGCCTGGTAGGCTGCAGTCCATGGGGTCGCTAGAGTCGGACACAACTGAGCGACTTCACTTTCACTTTTCACTTTCATACATTGGAGAAGGAAATGACAACCCACTCCAGTGTTCTTGCCTGGAGAATCCCAGGGACGGCGGAGCCTGGTGGGCTGCCGTCTATGGGGTTGCACAGAGTCGGACATGACTGAAGGGACTTAGCAGCCACGGCAGCAGATATGAGAGGCCTAGGCACATTTTGAATTCATGTCAGAGACTTGATCATACCATGCCATTTTCCATACATTCTGTGAGGATGGGGCCCTGAAACCCAACACTTCCTCCTCTTCCCCCCACCCCCCAGCATGGGAAATGTAAGATGCAAACAGCCTGGTTATGGTTCAGAAGATGTCATAAACCTCAGACCCATGAAACACACATCAGTGAGGAGGGGAAGACTGCCAGAATTCTCAAAAATCTCGTTTAGTTTCACTGCACTCAGCAGTGTGCTACAGCCAGATCACACAAGAATCGTTTACCTGCTCATCCCTAAATTTCCAGGGGTTTTACAAACCGAGTTGTAGATTGTTAGCTGCTCAACATTAGCAATGGTGACAGTATTTACACCACAAAAATTATTCAGCAAGTGCTACAGACCAATGAAACTCTCTCACATCCCACTGCAGCCAGTTTATCAGTGCAAAACCAGAGTACTGGAGTGGAGGGAGTAGGTGCCATAGCTATGCTGTTCTTTCTTTTTTTAGTTTATTTTGGCTGTGCTGTGTCCTCGTTGCTGTGCCCAGGTTTTCTCTAGTTGTGGCAAGTTGGAGGCTTCTCTTACTGCAAAGCACAGGCTCCAGTGCATGTGGGGCTCAGTATTTGCCCCACGGTGTTTGGAATTTTCCAAGAGTAGGGGTAGAACCAATGTCCCCTGAAATGGAAGGCAGACTCCCAACCCCTGGACTACAGGGAAGTCCCCTATGCTGTTCTTTTAGTTTACACACCAGGGCACAGACATCACTGAGTTGACATCAGGTGAGTTGTTAGGTTGTTGTCGTTTTTCAGTTGATAAGCCATGTCCCACTCTTGGAGAACCCATGGACTGTAGCACACCAGGTTCCCCTATCCTTCACTGTCTCCTGGAGTTTGCTCACATTCGTGTCCATTCAGTCAGTGATGCTATCTAACCATTGCATCCTCTGTGGCACCCTTCTCCTTTTGCCTTCAATCTTTCATAGCATCAGGGTCTTTCCAGTGAGTCAGTTCTTTGCATCGTGTGGCCAAAGTATTGCAGCTTCAGGTTCAGCATCAGTCCTTCAGACAAATATTCTGGGTTGATTTCCTTTGGGATTGAGTGGTTTGATCTCCTTGTATTCCAAGGGAATCTCAAGAGTCTTCTCCAGCATCACAGTTCAAAAGTATCAATTCGTCCGCATTCAACATTCTTTATGGTCCAACTCTCATATCTGTACAAGCCGCTGCTGCTGCTAAGTCACTTCAGTTGTGTCTGACTCTGTGCGACCATAGACGGCAGCCCACCAGGTTCCCCCGTCCCTGGGATTCTCCAGGCAAGAACACTGGAGTGGGTTGCCATTTCCTTCTCCAATGCATGAAAGTGAAAAGTGAAAGTGAAGTTGCTCAGTTGTGTCCGAGTCTTAGCAACCCCGTGGACTGCAGCCTACCAGCCTCCTCCATCCATGAGATTTTCCAGGCAAGAATACTGGAGTGGGTTGCCATTGCTGGGAAAACAGTAGCCTTGAGTAGATGGACCTTGGTCAGCAAAGTGATGTCTCTGCTATTTAATATACTGAATGGCAGAAAGTGAAGAACTAAAGAGTCTCTTGATGAAAGTGAAAGAGGAGAGTGAAAAAGTTGGCTTAAAGCTCAACATTCAGAAAACTAAGATCATGGCATTCAGTCCAATCACTTCACGGCAAATAGATGGGTAAACAGTGGAAACAGTGGCTGACTTTATTTTTCTGGGCTCCAAAATCACTGCAGATGGTGATTGCAGCCATGAAATTAAAAGATGCTTACTCCTTGGAAGGAAAGTTATGATCAACCTAGATAGCATATTCAAAAGGAGAGACATTACTTTGTCAACAAAGATCCGTCTAGTCAAGGCTATGGTTTTTCCAGTGGTCATGTATGGATGTGAGAGTTGGACTGTGAAGAAGGCTGACCACCGAAGAATTGATGCTTTTGAACTGTGGTGTTGGAGAAGACTCTTGAGAGTCCCTTGGACTGCAAGGAGATCCAACCAGTCCATTCTGAAGGAGATCAGCCCTGGTATTTCTTTGGAGGGAATGATGCTGAAGCTGAAACTCCAGTACTTTGGCCACCTCATGCGAAGAGTTGACTCATTGGAAAAGACTCTGATGCTGGGAGGGATTGGGGGCAGGAGGAGAAGGGGACGACAGAGGATGAGATGGCTGGAGGGTATCACTGACTCGATGGACGTGAGTCTGAGTGAACTCCGGGAGTTGGTGATGGACAGGGAGGCCTGGTGTGCTGCGATTCATGGGGTTGCAAAGAGTCGGATACGATGGAGCGACTGAAATGAACTGAACTGATGGTAGTTTTAATTTTAGTTTTTTAAGAAAACTTCATAGTGTTCTCCATAGTGACTGTACCAATGTACATCCCCACCAACAGTGCACTAGCGTTTCTTTTTACCACAACCTCTCTAGCACTTATTGTTTGTAGATTTCTTTTGGTGATGGGCATTCTGACCGCTGTGAGATTATACCTCACTGTAGTTTTGATTTGCATTTTTATAATAATTAATGACATTGAGCATCATTTCATGTTTTTGTTGACCCTCTGTATGTCTTCTTTGGAGAAATGTCTATTTAGGGCTTCTGCCTCCATTTAGATTCAACCTGTGTTGGATGAACAAGAATTTGATGTATGATTTCATAACTGATTATTTCCCCATTCTAACATCTGATACTGAACTATGACACTGAATATGTTAAACAGTGTCTCCCAGATTATGTTAGGCTCTGGGATTCAAGGGTGGAAAAGACACATGCAATCTCCACCCTCAGTGACTCCTAGTCTGTTTGGAGACATTCAATAAAACAAGCACTGACAAGGAACTTGGCAAGTGCTTTCTATCAGAGAGAAGGTAATTATATGGACTTGTCAGTACATACCAGGAAATAATCTAATTTCAGAAGGACAGAGAAGCTCCCTAGATAAAGACAAGTCCTGAGAGCTGAAGGTAAGGAGTTCCAGCCAGATGAAGATGGAGGGAATCATCCCTGACAGAAGATAATGAAGTTGTGGAAATTAGAGAGCATGGGGGATGTGATGACTAGAAAGAGGTTCAGAATGGCTGGAACATGCCATGTGGGATGTTGATTTGAGATCCTGCCTGAAACATTGTGGGCTTACTGAGTATATATTGAGTTGAATAATCTTTTTATGCTCCTGACTGAAAGAACACTCCCTCAATCCTTGAGTCTGTATGGAGAAGATATCTGTGAAGTCCCCAGTTTATAAAGCATAACCAATTGTTGGACAACCTCTTGTACTCAGCTGCGAGTGTTGCAGGAATAGAATTTTGACTTACTTTACTGTGTTATCACACAAGTAATACAGTTATAATCCCATTGCCATGCCAACATTTACAGGACTCAGTCATTTCCAGAGAAGTTTTAGGATTATTGGAATATATGATTTGGACTGAAATGTTATTTAATTAGTTTCTTTACTTATATCAATTTCAACAGCTTTATTGTTATAAATAAATTGTTACAAATTACATTTACTTTACAAAGCATACAATGGAATCCTTGAACTTGAACATGTCAGTAATATTTAGTATACTCACAAAATTGTGCAACCATCAACACAACTTAGCAATATTTTAATCGCCCAAATGAGAAACTCAAATGCTAGGCATCTACCAGTGCACTTTCTGCCTTTTCTCAACATTGCACATACATGCAATCACACAGTATATTATTCTTTATGACTGGTTTCTTTGCCTTAAAAATAGTTTAAAGGCTCGTCCATGATGTATTTCATTTTTTATTATTGTTGAACAACATTTCACTGTGTATATGTACCATATCTAGTTGTAAAGTTATGGGTATTTCTATTGTTTGTACTTTTGGTAACTAATGATTGATGCTACTGTGAACATCATATACAAGTTTTTTGAGTATACATATGTTTTCATTTCTTGGGCGTATATACCTGAAAGAGGAATTGCTGGGTCATATGATCACTCTTGTTTAACTTTTGGGAAACTGTTGCGTTGTTTTGGAAAGGAGATGTACCATTTTAAACGCCAACCAGCATTGAATCTGGCTTCAAATTTCTCCATGCTTGTTTTTATCTGTCTGCTTTATTGTAGCCATCCCAGCAGGTGTGAATTGGTATCTCATTGTGACTTTGATTTTCATTTTTTTGAAGCTAATGATGTTCAGCACCTTCTCATGTGTTCAGTGGCTATTTGTATATCTTCTTAAGAGAAAGATCTATTTAAGTCCTTTGCCCATTTTTAATTGTGTTTCTTGTTTTTGGATTAAGTTGTGAGATTCCTTTATATATTATGGATACATGTCCCTTATTATGTACATGATTTGCAAAAAATTTTCTCCCATACTAGAAGTTGTCTTCACTCTCTTTTGTTGTTGTTATTTATTTATTTTTAACTTTGGTTTTTAATTGGTGCATAGTTGACTTAAAATGTTGTGTTGGTCTCTGGGGCACAACAACTTGGATAACTGTGTACACACACACACACACATCCACTCCCTCCTGTGCTTCCCTCCCACTCCCCCATCCCACCCATCTAGGTCATCATAGAGCACCAAGATGAGCTCCATGTGCTATACAGCTGCATCCCACTTGCTATCTGTTTTACACAGGGTAATATATATATGTCAATGCTACTTTCTCAATTCATCACACCCTCTCACTCCCCAAACTCCATGTCCACAAGTCCGTTCTCCACATTTGTTTTTCTATTTCTGCCCTGAAAGTAGGTTCATCAGTACCATTTTCTAGATTCCATATATATTTTTAATTTTTCTAGATTCCATATATATGCATTTTCTAGATTCCATATATATGCATTTTCTAGATTCCATATATATGCATTCTTCTAGATTCCATATATATGTATTCTTCTAGATTCCATATATATATACATTAATATATGAAATTTGTTTTCTCTTTCTGACTTATTTCACTCTGTATGACAGATTCTAGGTTCATACACATCACTACAAATGCCCCAATTTCATTCTTTTCAATGGCTGGGTAATATTCCATTGTACATATATACCAAATTTCTTCATCCGTTCATCTGTTGATGGACATCTGGGTTGCATCCATGTCCTGGCTATCATAAACAGCTCTGCAATGAACACTGGCTGCATGTTTCTTTTTGAATTATGGTTTTCTCAGGCTACCTGTTCAGTACTGAGATTGCTGGGTCAAACAGTAATTTTATTCCTAGTTTCTTATAGAACCTCCACACTGTTGTCTGTAGTGGTTGTATAAATTTACGTTCCAAACAACAGTGCAAGAGTTCCTTTTTCTCCACATCCTCTCCAGCATTTATTGCTTGTAGATTTTTCTTCATGATGGCCATTCTGACTGCTGTGAGGTAATACCCTATTGTAGGTTTTTTAATTGGAAGGTAATTGCTTTACAATGTTGTGTTGGTTTCTGCAGTACAACAATGCGAATCAGCCATAATTATACATATATACTCTCCCTTTTGAGCCTCCCTCCCGTCTCCCATCCCACTCTTCTAGGTCATCACAGAGCACCAGGCTGGGCTCCCTGTGTTATATAGCAGCTTCTGACTAACTATCTACTTTACTCATGGTAGTGTATATAAGTCAATGCTACTTTCTCAGTTCATCCCACTCTCTCCTTCCCCTGCAGTGTCCACAAGTCCACTCTGTGTCTGCATCTCCATTCTTTCCCTGTAGTAGGTTCATCAATAATTTTCTAGATTCCATATATATACGTTAATATACAATATTGGTTTTTCTCTTTTTGACCGATTTCACTCTGTATAACAGGCTCTAGGTTCACCCACCTCACTACAAATGACTCAATTTCGTTCCTTTTTACGGCTGAGCAATATTTCATTGTATATATGTAGCACATCTTCTTTATCAATTTGTCTGTCGAGAGATGTCTAAGTTGCTTCCATGTGCTGGCTGTTGTCAATAGTGCTTCAATGAACATTGGGGTACAAGTGTTTTTTTCAGTTATGATTTCCACAGGGTATATGCCAAGCAATGGTATTGTTGGGTCATATTTTAACTTTACTACTAGATTTTAAAGGAAAGTCCTTACTGTTTCCCATAGTGGCTGTGTCAGTTTACACTCCAAGCAACAGAGCAGGAGAGTTCCCTTTTATGCACATCCTCTTCAGCAGTTACTTACTGTTTGTAGACTTTTTCTTGCTGGTCATTCTGATTAGTGTGAGGTGAAACCTCATTGTACTTTTGATTTGTATTTCTCTCATAATGAACGAGATTGAGTATCATTCCGTGTGTGTGTGCACCATCAGTATGTCTTCTTTGGAGAAGTGTCTGTTTAGATCTTCTGTTCATTTTTTGATTGGGTTGCTTGTTCTTCTGATCTTGAGCCCCATGAGATGCTTGTACATTTGTGGGATTAGTCCCTTTTCAGTTGCTTCATTTGCAAATGTTTTCTGCCATTCTGAGGGCTGTCTTTTCATTTTGTTTATGGTTTAGCTTGCTGTGCAAAAGCTTTTAAGTTTAACTTGGTCCCATTTGCTTGTTTATGTTTTTATACTTGTTACTCCAGAATGTGAGTCAAAAAAGGTCTTGCTATGGTTTAGGTCAAAGTGTGTTTTTCCTGTTTTCCTCTAAGAGTTTTATAGTGTCCAGTCTTACATTTGGGCTTGCCTGGTGGCTCAAATGGTACAGAATACGCTTGCAATGCCCAAGACCCAGGTTCGATTTCTGGGTCAGGAAGATCCCCTGGAGAAGAGAATAGCTACCCACACCAGTATTTTTGAGTGGACAATTCCATGGACAGAGGATACTGGGGGGCTAAGAGTCTGACAAGACTGAGTGACTCACACTTTCACTTCATTACTTGCAATTGAACTGTTTATATTTTCTAATTCTTCCTCGTTTCGTCTTAGAAAATTGTATCTTTCTAAGAATATGTCCATTTCTTCCAGGTTGCCCATTTTATTGGCATGCAGTTGCTTGTAGTGTTCTCTTATGATCTTTTGTATTTCTGTGGTGTCAGTCATAACTTCCCCTCCTTCATTTCTAATTTTATTAATTTGAGTCCTCTCCCTTTTGTTCGTGAGCAGTCTGCCTGAAGATTTTTCAGTATTGCTTATCTTTTCAAGCAACCAACCTTTCCTTTTAATGATCCTTGCTATTGTTTACTTCATTTCTATTTCACTTATGTCTGCTGTGATCTTTATGATTTCTTTCTTTCTCCTGACATTGGGTTTTCTTTCTTCTCCTTTCTATGGTTGCTTTAGGTGTAGGGTTAGATTGTTTATTTAAGATTTTTCTTGTTTCTTGAGGTGAGATTGAATTGTTACAAGCTTCTTTCTTAGAATGCGTTTTGCTGCATCTCACAGGTTTATGGTCTTTGTGTTTTCATTGTCATTCTTTCTATGCATTTTAAAATTTTCTCTAATTTCTTCAGTGATCACTTGGTTATTTTGCAGTGCAATGTTTATCTTCCATGTACTATTGTTTCTGCAGTTTTTTCCCTGTAATTATTTTCTAATGTCATAATACTGTGGTTGGGAGAGACGTCTGATACAATTTCAATTTTCTTAAATGTTCTGAGGCTTCATTTGTGACCCAGGATGTGGTCTCTCCTGGAGAGTGTTCCATGTGCACTTGAGAAGAAAGTGTACTCTGCTGCTTTCACGTGGGATGTCCTTTAAATATCAATGAAATCATTCTGGTCTATTGTTTCATTTAAAGATTGAATTTCCTTTTTAATTTTCTGCATGGATGGTCTGCTCATTGGTGTAAGTGGGCTGTTAAAGTCCCCCACTATTATTGTACTATTGTTGATTTCCTCTTTAATAGTTGTTACCATTTGCCTCATGTATTGAGGTGCTCCTATTTTGGGTGCATACATATTTAAAACTACTATATCTCCTTCTTGGATTGATCCTTTGATCATTATGTAGTGTCCTTCCTTATCTCTTGCAAAAGGTTTTATTTTAAAGTCTATTTTATCTGATATGAGCATTGCTACCCAGCTTTCTCCTGATTTCCATTTGAATGGAATATCTTTTTCCATGCCCTCACTTTCAGTCTATGTGTGTCCCTCAGTCTGCAGTGGGTCTGTTGTAGGCAGCATATGCACCGCTCTTCCTTTTGTGTCCATTCAGCCAGTCTTTGTCTTTTGGTTGGGGCATTGAATCCATTTACATTTAAGATAATTGTTGATATATATGTTTCTGTTATCATTTTCTTAATTCTTTGGGGTTTGTTTTTGTAGGTCTTTTACTTCTCTTGTGCTCCCTGCCTTGAGAATTTCTTTAGTATTTGTTGTAATGCTGATTTGGTGGTGCTGAATCCTCTTAGCTTAAAGTTTTTGATTTCTCCATTGATTTTGAATGACATCATTACTGGGCAGAGTCATCTTGGTTGTAGGTTTTTCCATTTCATCACATTAAATATATGCTGCCACTCCCTTCTGGCCTGCAGAATTTCTGCTGGAAAGTCAGCTGATAGCTTTATGGGACTCCCTTCTATGTTATCTTCTGCTTTTTCCTTGCTGCTTTTAATATTCATTTTTATTTAGTTTTTGTTAGTTTGATTAAATATGTCTTAGTGTTCTTGCCTGGAGAATCCCAGGGACGAGGGAACCTGTTGGGCTGCTGTCTACGGGGTCGCACAGAGTTGGACACAACTGAAGCGACTTAGCAGCAGCAGCAACAGCAGCAGTGTATTATCCTAGTGTTTATCCTATATGGGACTCTCTGCTCTTCCAGGACTTAGGTGGCTACTTCCTTTCCCGTGTTAAGGAAGTTTTTGACTATAATCTCTTTGAATATTTTCTCAATCCCTTTCTTTTTCTCTTCTTCCTCTAGAACGCCTAAAATTTGAAAGTAAATATTTTTAGTGTGCCCCATAATTCTCTAAGACTGTCTTCAATTGTTTGCGTTTTTTTCCCTTTATTCTGCTCCTCAGCAGTTATTTCCACCATTCAGTCTTCCAACTCACTTATTTGTTCTCCTGCTTCAGTGAGTCTCATATTGATTTCTTCTAGTGTATTTTTCATTTCAGTTATTGTGTTTTCAACTTTGTTTGTTTGTGCCTTATTTCTC
>NW_027220043.1:0-39981 GCF_027580195.1 Bos mutus
ATGGCTGTGGTCACAGTCTACATTGATTTTTAGCCCAAGAATATGAAGCCTGTCACTGTTTCCATTTTTTCCCTATCTATTTCCCATAAACTTATGGGACCAGATGCCATAATCTCAGTTTTTGAATGTTGAGTTTTAAGCCAACTTTTTCATTCTCCTCCCTCACCTTCATCAAGAGGCTCTTTAGTTCCTCCTCACTTTCTGCTAAAAGGGTAGTGTCACCTGCGTATCTGAGGTTATTGATATTTCTCCTGGCAATCTTGATTCCAGCTTGTGATTCATCCAGTCCTTCATTTCACATGATGTACTCTGCATATAAGTTACATAAGCAGGATACAATAATATACAGTCTTGACATACTTCTTTCCCAATTTTGAAGCAGCCCATTGTTCCATATCCAATTCTATCTGTTGCTTCTTGACCTGCATACAGGTTTCTCAGGAGGCTGGTAAGATGGTCTGGTATTACCATCTCTTTAAGAATTTTCCACAGTTTGTTGTGATCCACACACCCAAAGGCTTTAGCATAGTCAGTGAGGAGGAGTGGATATTTTTCTGGAATTCTCTTGCTTTTTCTATGATCCCATGGATGCTGGCAATTTGATCTCTGCCTTTTCTAAATCCAACTTGTACACTTGGAAGTCTTTGGCTCACATACTGTTGAAGTCTAGCTTGAAGGATTTTGAGCATTAATTTGCTAGCATGTGAAAAGAGTACAATTTGCAGTAGTTTGAACATTCTTTGCAATTGCCCTTCTTTGGGATTGAAATGAAAACTGACATTTTCTACAGTTTTCCAAATTTGCTGGTAAATTGAGGGCAACACATTAACAGCATCATCTTTTAGGATTTAAAATAGTTCAGCTTGAAATCCATCATCTCCATGACCTTTGTTCATAATAATGCTTCCTAAGGCCCACCATTCAGGTATGACCTAAATCAAATCCCTTATGATTATACAGTGGAAGTGAGAAATAGATTTAAGGGCCTAGATCTGATAGATAGGGTGCCTGATGAACTATGGAATGAGGTTCGTGACATTGTACAGGAGACAGGGATCAAGACCATCCCCATGGAAAAGAAAAGCAAAAAAGCAAAATGGCTGTCTGGGGAGGCCTTACAAAAAGCTGTGAAAAGAAGAGAAGCAAAAAGCAAAGGAGAAAAGGAAAGATATAAGCATGTGAATGCAGAGTTCCAAAGAATAGCAAGAAGAGATAAGAAAGCCTTCCTCAGCGATCAACGCAAAGAAATAGAGGAAAACAACAGAATGGGAAAGACTAGAGATCTCTTCAAGAAAATTAGAGGTACCAAGGGAACACTTCATGCAAAGATGGGCTCGATAAAGGACAGAAATGGCATGGACCTAAGAGAAGCAGAAGATATTAAGAAGAGGTGGCAAGAATACACAGAAGAATTGTACAAAAAGATCTTCATGACCCAGATAATCATGATGGTGTGATCACTCATCTAGAGCCAGACATCCTGGAATGTGAAGTCAAGTGGGCCTTAGAAAGCATTACTATGAACAAAGCTAGTGGAGGGGATGGAATTCCAGTTGAGCTATTTCAAATCCTGAAAGATGATGCTGTGAAAGTGCTGCACTCAATATGCCATCAAATTTGGAAAACTCAGCAGTGGCCACAGGACTGGAAAAGGTCAGTTTTCATTCCAATCCCAAAGAAAGGCAATGCCAAAGAATGCTCAAACTACGCACCAATTGCACTCATCTCACACGCTAGTAAAGTAATGCTCAAAATTTTCCAAGCCAGGCTTCAGCAATACGTGAACTGTGAACTTCCAGATGTTCAAGCTGGTTTTAGAAAAGGCAGAGGAACCAGAGATCAAAACAGCAAGAGAGTTCCAGAAAAACATCTATTTCTGCTTTATTGACTATGCCAAAGCCTTTGACTGTGTGGATCACAATAAACTGTGGAAAATTCTGAAAGAGATGGGAATACCAGACCACCTGATCTGCCTCTTGAGAAATCTGTATGCAGGTCAGGAAGCAACAGTTAGAACTGGACATGGAACAACAGACTGGTTCCAAATAGGAAAATGAGTATGTCAAGGCTGTATATTATCACCCTGCTTATTTAACTTCTATGCAGAGTACATCATGAGAAACGCTGGACTGGAAGAAACACAAGCTGGAATCAAGATTGCCGGGAGAAATATCAATAACCTCAGATGTGCAGATGACACCACTCTTATGGCAGAAAGTGAAGAGGAACTCAAAAGCCTCTTGATGAAAGTGAAAGTGGAGAGTGAAAAGTTGGCTTAAAGCTCAACATTCAGAAAACAAAGATCATGGCATCTGGTCCCATCACTTCATGGCAAATAGATGGGGAAACAGTGGAAACAATGTCAGACTTTATTTTGGGGGGCTCCAAAATCACTGCAGATGGTGACTGCAGCCATGAAATTAAAAGACGCTTACTCCTTGGAAGGAAAGTTATGACCAACCTAGATAACATATTGAAAAGCAGAGACATTACTTTGCCAACAAAGGTCTGTCTGGTCAAGGCTATGGTTTTTCCTGTGGTCATGTATGGATGTGAGAGTTGGACTGTGAAGAAGGCTGAGCACTGAAGAATTGATGCTTTTGAACTGTGGTGTTGGAGAAGACTCTTGAGAGTCCCTTGGACTGCAAGGAGATCCAACCAGTCCATTCTGAAGGAGATCAGCCCTGGGATTTCTTTGGAGGGAATGATGCTGAAGCTGAAACTCCAGTACTTTGGCCACCTCATGCGAAGAGTTGACTCATTGGAAAAGACTCTGATGCTGGGAGAGATTGGGGGCAGGAGGAGAAGGGGACGACAGAGGATGAGATGGCTGGATGGCATCACTGACTTGATGGACATGAGTCTTAGTGAACTCCAGGAGTTTGTGATGGACAGGGAGGCCTGGCGTGCTGCAATTCATGGGGTCGCAAAGAGTCAGACACGACTGAGTGACTGAACTGAACTGAACTGAAGGCCCACTAGACTTCACACTCCAGGATGTCTGGCTGGAGGTAAGTGACCACACCATAGTGGTTATCTGGATCATTGACATTTGTGGTTAATTCTGTGTATTCTTGCCATCTGTTCTTAATCTCTTCTGCTTCTTTTAGGTCCATACTGTTTCTGTCCTTTACTGTGCCTACCTTTGGATGACATTTTCCCTTGGTATCTCTAGTTTTCTGAAGAGATCTCTAGTCTTTCTCACTCTATTGTTTCAGTCTATCTCTTTGCATTGTTCACTTATGAAGGTGTTCTTATTTCTCTTTGCTAGTCTTCAGAACTCTGCATTCAGCTGCCTATATATTTCCCTTTCTCCTTTGCCCTTTCACTTCTCTTCTTTTCTCAGGTATCTGTAAGGCTTTCTCAGACAGCCATTTTGTCTCCTTGCATTTCTTTTACTTGGGGATGGTGTCAGTCACTGCCTACTGTACAATGTTATGAACCTCCATCCACAATTCTTTAGGCACTCTGTATCAGATCTAATCTCTTGAATATATTTGTCACTTCCATTGTATAACCATTTGATTTAGGTCATACCTGAATGGCCTTCACAACAAACTGTGGAAAATTCTTCAAGAGATGGGAATACCAGACCACCTGACCTACCTCTTGATAAATCTGTATGCAGGACAACAAGCAACAGGTAGAACTGAACATGGAAAAACAGACAGGTTCCAAATTGGGAAAGGAGTACATCAAGGCTGTACATTGTCACCCTGCTTATTTAACTTATATGTAGAGTACATCATGAAAAATGCTGGGCTGGATGAAGCACAAGCTGGAATCAGGATTGCTGGGAGAAATAGCAATAACCTCAGATATGCAGATAACACAACCATTATGGCAGAAAGTGAAGAAGAACTCAAGAGCCTCTTGATGAAAGTGAAAGAGGAGAGTGAAAAAGTTGGTTTAAAGCTCAACATTCAGAAAACTAAGATCATGGCATCTGGTCCCATCATTTCATGGCAAATAGATGGGGAAACAATGGAAACAGTGAGAGACTTTATTTGGGGGGGCTCCAAAATCATTGCAGATGGTGACTGCAGCCATGAAATTAAAAGATCCTTGGAAGAAAAGCTATGACAAACCTACATAGCATATTAAAAAGCAGAGACATTACTTTGCCAACAAAAGGCCATCTAGTCAAAGCTATTGTTTTTCCAGTAGTCATGTATGGATGTGAGAGTTGGACTATAAAGGCAGCTGAGCACTGAAGAATTGATGCTTTTGAACTGTGGTGTTGGAGAACACTCTTGAGAATCCCTTGGACTGCAAGGAGATCCAACCAGTCCATCCTAAAGGAAACCAGTCCTGAATACTCACTCATTGGAAGGACTGATTCTGAAGCTCAAACTCCAATAATTTGGCCACCTGATGCGAAGAACTGACTCATTGGAAAAAGCCCTGATGCTGTGAAAGATTGAAGGTGAGAGGAGAAGGGGACGGCATAGGTTGAGATGGTTGGATGGAATCCCCAACTCGAGGGACATGAGTTTGAGTAAGCTCCAGGACTTGGTGATGGACAGGAAAGCCTGGTGTGCTGCAGTCCATGGGGTCACAAAGAGTCAGACACGACAGACCAACTGAACTGAACTGACCTGAATTGCCTAGTTGCTTTCCCTAGTACAGGGAGGAACCAGAGTCCCACACATTAGCAGAAAATTGGATAAAAGATTTACTGAACATGGCCCTGCCCACCAGAGCAAGACTCAGTTTTCCCCACAGCCAGTCCTTCCCATCAAGTAGTTTGTACAAGCCTCTTATCCTCATCCATCACAGGGCAGAAAGAAGGAGCAAGAATCTCAGTGCTATGGCCTCCAGAATGAAAACCACAATCACAGAAAACTAACCAAAATAATCAGATGGATCAAAGCCTTGTGTAACGCCAGTAACTATCAGTTCAGTTCAGTCACTCAGTCTATAAGTCATGCCATTCACCCATGATGGACAGGTCCTGGTAGAGAGTTCTGATAAAATGTGGTTCACTGGAGAAGGGAATGGCAAACCACTTAGCATTCTTGTCTTGTGAACCCCATTAACAGTATGAAAAGGCAAAAAGATATGACACTGAAAAATGAGCACCCCAGGTTCGTAGGTGCACAACATGCTACTAAGGAAGAATAGAAATATACCAGCAGAAAGAAAGAGGATGAGCCAACACAGAACAACACCCAGTTGTGGGTGTGTCTAGTGGTAAAAGTAAAGTCTGATGCTTTAAAGAATGATATTGCATAGGAACCTGGGATGTTAGGTCCATGAATCAAGGTAAATTGAATATGGTCAAACAGGAGACGGCAAGAGTAAAGATCAACATTTTAGGAATCAGTGAACCAAAATGGGCTGGAATGGACAATTTTAATTCAGATGACCATTATATCTACTACTGTGGGCAAGAATCCCTTAGAAGAATTGGAGTAGCCCTCATTGTCAAGAGAAGAGTGTGAAATGCAGTACATGGGTGCAATCTCAAAATCAGCAGAAGGATCTCAGTTCATTTCCAAAACAAATCATTCAGCATCACAATAATCCAAGTCTATGCCCCAACTTCAAATTCCAAAGAAGCTGAAGTTGAATGGTTCTGTAAAGACCTATAAGACCTTCTAGATCCAACACCAAAAAAAATAAATAAAAGATGTCCTTTTCATCATAGAGGACTGTGAAGCAAAAGTAAGAGGTCAAGAGATAACAGAAGTAACAGGCAAGTTTGGCCTTGGAGTACAAATGAAGCAGGGCAAAGACTAAACAGAGTATTACAAAGAGAATGCTCTTGTCTTAGCAAATACCCTCTTCCAACAACACAAGACCTGGTCTTTAGGAGTTGGAAAAGGCAAGAAAACAGATTTTCCCCTACAACCTCCAGAAAAGAAGGCACATCTGCTGACACTTCAATTTTAGCCCATGGAACCAGATTTTGAATTTCTGACCTCCAGAAATATAAAATAATACATTATTTTCATTTCCATCCCCAAAGGTTTTGGTCATTTGTTGTAGCAGCAACAGTAACTAATACAGATGTGGTTCAAGTCAGCCCCACCTCCATCCGCTGCATCATAGGTTTTCCTCTCTCTGCTGGACTGTTCCTCTGACCTCAGAGGCAGGCAGTCATCTGCCGCATCAGGAAAACTTGTCTCTTGATATCACTTTTCTCCTCAGAGACTGTGCAATTCTGTGGTCGTCATTACAGCAAAGTCTTTGAAGACTGTGTACTCTGCTTCTCACTGATCTCTTGCACCATTTCTTGAACCCATTCTCCTCATGGTTTGCCTTCACCACTCTATCAAAGCTGCACTTGACCTTGCCAAGGTTAACTGCCCAATCCAGTGGTCAGTTTCAGTCTTCCCTGATTTGTCCCCTTGTTAGCATTGGTCTCTTTTTCTTCCAAACATCTGTTTCGCATGCCTTCTAAGAACAACCCCTCCTTCCTCACTCACCAATCCTTCTCAGCCTCTTTTGCAGGTTCCTCCATATTTTTTTTTAATCACCTTCTTAATGCTGGGTTCTCATGAAGCTTAACTTCCCTATCTATACCACTCACTGTATAACATCTTTGATTATCGAGTCTCGTGGCTTTAAGAGGCAACTAAAATTAACAAACCACAAGTTAAATATTTTATCTAAACCTTTTCGCTGGTAGAATTCTATGTCCAACTGTATGCATGCATCTTCACTTGGGTACCTAAAGGCATCTCAAAGATACATGTCTATAATTGAACTCCTAATCTTCCCACAAAAGTGTGCTCCCCCACATCGTCTCCATCTGAGAAAATGGCATCTCCATCTCCTGTCCCTTAGCCACAAACACCTGGAGTCAACTTTGATTCCCCTTTTCCTTTAACTGTATGTCCAACATGTTAGACAGTCTAAGTCATGCTGCCCTTAAAATAAATCCCTGTTCTAACAACTCTGACCATATTTACTGCTCCTTCTGTGGTCCAAGCCAACATCATCTCTCACCTAAATTCCTGTAGAGTCCTAAATGAGGGCTCTTCTTTCTCTTTTCTTCTCAACACAACAACCAGGTTATGTTATGTAACAACTCATGTCTGTTCCTGTAACTACTCTGCTCAAAACACAAAATATCATTCTCCATTTCTCTCACAGTAAAGTCCTTTTACATGCCTATGTGACACAGATCCACTGGCCCCACTGGCTCTCTGGTCAACTCCTGTCTTCTTTCCTCACTAAACTCCACCCACATCAGCTGACTTGCTGGCCCTTCCTTCCTGAATTTAGTGTTTTGTGTTCCAGAGAAATGAAGGGAGCCACAATCTCTCTTTCAAGGCTGCTTTTTGTACAATTGAAAAGCTGTGTGGGATGTAGGGCAGTTGGTGTTTCTGCCTAACAGATGTACAGAAATGCAAAAGACTGTGCAGAATTTTCTCAACAGGCACTTACCCATTTCTAACAACTAAATTCTCCTGATTTCATTTACTGTCTCCTCCTCCACTAGACTATAAACTCAAGAATTTCTCATTTTAAAAGAAAAATAATTTCTCATTTTAATTAACATTTATTATAAAACAATGTATTACTAAAGAACGTTCAGTAAAGTTTTTCTGAATGAGAGTAAATGGCAACTAATGAAATACTGGGAGAATATACAAGAACTCATCAAAATGCTAAGCATGGGCAGACAATTGAGAAATTAAATAAATGAGTAATGTGTGCTGCTTTACAATAAAAATATAATACTGGATTTTTTAAATCATATTTTTAGCTTACCAAGATAATTATGCTAAGTTAAAAAATAAATATACAATCTGTAGATTGAAGATTATTTGTCTTTTATATAAACACACATACACAATTGCATAGGATTCATAAAGAAAATGCACCAAAGTTAAGTATTAGTAAGTGGTTTAATCGTAGCTCATTTTTATTTCCTATCCTTTCCCTTCTGTTTTCCAATGTTTCTGCAATTTGTGTGTTTTTTCAAATATCAGAAAGAAAGAGTATTCTTACTTTGAAGTCTTTATTGTTTCGTAAACTGTTTTTCTTTTTTTAAGGAAAGGCAAGCTTTCAAATATTCAGACACTTCATTTAAGCACATCCACCAAGTACAAAAATCCTCTTCCTAGAAGCAAGAAATTCTTGAAGATCCAGAAGGAGGACTAAGAGTCAATATTCTTCAGAAAATGGAAACTCAGGGTGACCAACACCCCTGAAAGAGAAGGAAGCAGATTAATTTATTAAATCTGTCATATTGTCAGAGAAAGCATTACTCTGTGGAGGCAGTCAGGATGGGCTAAAACTCTAAATCTACAAACACATCCCTCCTTCTCCCCACCCTCCCCGACAAGCACACGCAGGTGTCTGCTCCATGTACACACAGAAGCTGCATGTCCAGTCCCAATATTCACATGTAATATTCACTCCACAGTGATACGTAGTTTGACTCAGGTTACAATTTCCAAGAGGGCACAAGACCTGGGTCTAACTATGGAGATCATTTCAGACACAAGTGGAACTTCTGTCCCTAGATGATAAGAAGGGTCGCAGTGAACAAATTAGCTCCTCTTTTCCACAAATCCATTACTAAGCTGATATTGAGCACCCCCAAAACAGAGTGTCCCCATTAAGGAACTTCTCATCTATTGGAGAGATACCTTGTGCACCTGAATAATCATAGAGCACAGAGTGGGATTATTATTTTCTTAATTTATACTGTACTGTATTAAAACACTGGTTATTCAGCAAGTAGTATTACTGCTGTTTTCCCTTTTTTCCATGTTTCTACTTTTCTCTCTGAAAATGTCATTTTCCGTTCACTTCATTAAAAAGTGAATTCTGAATGATTCCAAGTGCCAGGAGCTGTGCTGTTGACCCAAGCCCACAAAGATGTGTAAGTCTAGGCATTCACAGCCTAATGAAAGAGAATATACATTTATACTTAAAAGTCTTTAAGTATAGAAATGCAACTATCCACCTTTTTTTCAATTATCATGTCTTTAATCAGAACATAATAGTGGCTCAGCTGGTTAAGAATATGCCTGCAATGTGGGAGACCTGGACCGATCCCTGGGTTGGGAAGATCCCCTGGAGAAGGGAAAGGCTACCCACTCGAGTATTCTGGCCTGGAAAATTCCATGGATTGTATAGTCAGTGGGGTCCCAAAGAGTCGAACATGACTGAGCGACTTCCACACTTATCAGAATCATGATATAGCTTTACAAACAATAGGGAGAGCGTTGGGATCTTTCATTTGAAGCATAATTTTTGTTAACCAATAATTTGTATTCCCTTCTCTCTAAACTTCCTTCCAAATTTCTCTTCTGTCTCTTCAGTCCCAATATTCTCCTGTAGTAATTAAGCAGCCGGAATCATGTTAGTGACTAGGTCAAAGTCAAGGAGGTGGGGGCTCCCCAGGGGATGGACTTCTAAAGTGCGCTTAGTTGCTCAGTCACGTCTGACTGTTTATGACGCCATGGACTGTAACCCACCAGGTTCCTCTGTCCATGGGATTTTTCAGGCAAGAATACTGGATTGGGCTGCCATGCCCTCCTCCAGGGGATCTTCTCACACAGGAATTGAACCCAGGTCTCCTGCACTGCAGGTGGATTCTTTACCATCTGAGCCACCAAGGACTTCTGATGGACAAAAGCTAAACTGGGGTGAGTCTTTACTCAAGAAACCAGAGACCCAGATGATCCTATCTGGGTGTGTCCTGCTAAAGACACAGAGTCACTCACTGGAGGGTCAGTTAAGCTCATGATCTACTGGTAATTCAACTTTGTGAGATAACAAGGATGAGGACATGGGAGTCATAATAGGGAAAAAAGATCGACAAAGAGATTAATTTGAAAGAAATGATGGTATCTTGGAAAAGAAATGCCCATTAATGATAATATCCACCAGACACTTAGGGGCAGGCCCATGTGACTTCACAGCACTGTTGCACATTGACCTTCATAAGACCCTCCTCAATAAAAATGTCAACAATACATTTTATAATTGTGTTCACAGGATTTACATGAATGCCGGCTTCCCAGGTGGCTCAGTGGTAAAGGAAACACTTGCCAGGCAGGAGACATGGGTTCGATCCCTTGATCCCCAAGGTTCCCTGGAGAAGGAAATGGCAACCCACTCCAGTATTCCTTCCTGGGGAATCCCATGGATTGAGGAGCCTGTTGGGGTTCATTCCACAAGGCCCCAAGATTTGGGCATGAATAAGCAACTAAACAGAACAAAACAAGAAAGTAATCTTTGATGGATTCGTTAATACATCAGTCAGTTCAGTTCAGTTCAGTCGCTCAGTTATGTCCGACTCTTTGGGACTCCATGAATCGCAGCACACCAGGCCTCCCTGTCCATCACCAATGCCTGGAGTTTACTCAAACTCATGTCCATCGAGTCAGTGATGCCATCCAGCCATCTCATCCTCTGTCATCCCCATCCCCTCCTGCCCCCAATCCCTCCCAGCATCAGGGTCTTTTCCAATAAGTCAACTCTTCACATAATACATAGTTATTATTAATATAATCATGTTCCCCTGATGTAAAAAGAGATAAAGATTAAACATGTTCACAGGTCACTGAAACAATTGTTGGCTGCAGCACCATGCCCTTTGTGTTCCCTGGGTGCTCGGCACTGAGAGGAGGTGCACCAGGCACAGGGAATAGGGGCACAAAGTGGTGAATTCACCACGATGCCAACTCTGGGGATTTTACTGATGAGTTGTCCTGGGCCCATCACTGCTGTTGGTCAAAGATGGAACCCTGGAGGAAATCTCTGGTATGAGGTCTGCAGAAAGTCCCCGGTTACTCCTAAGCAGGAAATCAGCACTGTCTTTCTAGAATTATCCTTTTGAAAAGCTTAGTTCCCCTGCTGACCCGCCTGCTAGAGAAAACAGTGTCTGGGTGAAACATCTGCGAGTCACTTACGGGTGAAAATCACAATATCTTATATTTCTGTTGAGGCCATCGACTGCTTTCATGTCTTCTGGAGTCAGTTCAAAGTCAAACACCTGGAAGGAAGGGACAATCACATTACCCCTCCCTCAAGGAGCCAGTCTCCCCCTGGGGACTGGAGGATTTTCCAGCTGGATGGAGTCAAGAAGAAGGAGCAGGGAAGCCATGTCTGTCCTCAGCTTTCAGGAGAACCAGCATGGGAACCTCTGCTGAGTTCTCACCTCTCCTTCCCATACCTTCTCCTTCTCTGTCCACCTCACAAACATTACAGCGCATCAGTCCCTTATCTTTCTAAGTGAATCACTTCAGCCAGAAAGCAAACTAAAATCATTCTTTTCCAATCACACTGCCTTCAGGTACTCCTAACTCGATAACTGCAATTGAGCATTAGACTGATTAACTCTTCCCAACATCCTGTAAGGGTGACAGCGATCAGCTAAAGTAGTGCAGGGAGGAGGCTCCCCCTTTAAAGCCTGTTCAGGAATCTAATATCAAAATTACTCATTGTCTATGAATAAATCTAACAAAAACTTTATGTAAATGTCTTAGTGGAGAAAGTTATGAAGTGTTTTAACATTAAAGAACACCTAAGTAATTAAAACTTCACTTCATAATCATGAAATGAAAAGCTCAATTTTGTAAAGAAATTCATTTTCTCCAAAGTGATCTAGTGTTTCAATGCAACATGACCCAAAGACTTGAGCATGTATTCTCTCCTGGAAGTTGGTAAAGTGATACTAAATTTTAAATAAAGAACAGCTAATCAAAAGCAGCCAATACAGCTTTAAAAAATAAAAAATTACCATTATGAAAAGCAAGACTTATTTTCCACTTTAATAACATGGTGCAGAAAACTGAATAGTTAAATAGAAAAGAGATAACAGAAATGTATTTATGGACACTTGATATATGACTGAGTTGACAATGAAAATCTGTGAGGAAATATGAAACCTTAGATTTACATTTAAATATACTTAAACATGTGTGCATCCATTTTCATATTATCTTAGATAAACAGTTCCAGCTAGATTACAGAACCAAATTTAAATGGAAACACAGAAACAAATGATGAGGAGACAATTTCCGTTCCCCTCACTTGGCCTGACCTGTAACCTGCATTGGACAGTGATATTTCCCAGAAGAGATGACCCAGATCTGAGCCCAGACAGGAAGAGGACTATTTCCCTAATAACTGACTTGGGATAATAGCACTGTGCTGAGATGAAGACCAGATTAGTTGTCCCAGTCTAGTCAAATATTCATAAAAACTATACAGAGAAGGGTGGAGGCTCCTCTGACAAGAGCCTCGTCCGCCTGCTAAAGCAGAACTGCCCAGCTGCTTCGCATTGAACTGCAAAAGCACAGGATAGCCCAGCCCAGAGGACGGCAACTTAGCTGAGTGCAGGTTGATTGTCAAACCACAGAATCCAAAAGACGCATAAATCATCTCTGCATTAAATCCTGAAACTGGGGAGTTTCCATACAATTATGGCTAAAGGTACAATAATGATCTTCTACACAGAAAACAAAGTATAAACAACCTAGCAAAAATGGACAAAGTCTTGAAGAGGACTTCACAAAGACAGAAACTCAAGATTAAATGTATGAAGATGAAATCTTATTAGTATTCAGGGAAAGGCAAAATAAAAATACAATGGTTTGGAAGTTAACGATCACTGCCATAGATTTTCTGTCCTCATATTCACATGATGATGCTGTTAAAAATGAATCCTTTGAGGGGTGATTATGTCATGATGATGGAGCCCTCATGAAAGAGATTTAAACAACATAATATTCACATAAGAGAACTGGGGGAGTTCTTTGCCCCCTCCACCATGTTAAGATACAAGGAGTAACCTGTGACTTGGAGGAGCAGCTTCACCTGACCACACAGCCATTCTGATCTCAGATCTCCAGCTTCTACTGTGAGAAACAAATTCCAGTTTTTTTCTCAGCCACTTAACCTATGGTGTTTTATTACAGCAGTTCAAACAGTATTGAAAAAATCACATAATGCAATTGCATAATTGAGAATGAAGAAAATAAGATGTCATTTTGCACAAAGTGACAGAATACATTGCAAATGTAATGCTCAAGCTAAAATCTCCATTTTCTGTCCAACCGTAACCCTCTCCAGCCATAATGCCTCTCCTGTTGCCACAGCAGGAGGAGAAAACTACCAGGCATTCACACACAGGGAAAGATCAGGTAACTCGTTTTGGCCCAAAGATAGTCTGAGAGCTGGACAAAGAATGACCCTCGTGAAGGATACTCCCTAGGAGCCCTCTGCCCACAGCCCCACTCATCATCACCTGCATGTTCTCTTTGATCCACTCCTTGTTGTTACCCTTGGCCAGAACCACAACCCCACGTTGTATCTGGTAGCGAAGGGCAACCAGAGCTGCCGTTTTCTTGTGCTTCTGGGCAATGGAAGAGAGAACTGGGTCCTCCAAGAGAACGGGGTGGTTTGGGTTCACCCTGGAAGGAAATTCAGAAATGCTGAGGAGCCAAGACTAAATACTCAATTTCTGAATATTTTCCCAAACAGAACAAGAGGTTCACTCTAGACCAGGGCTTCCCAAAGTATAGTTCATTGACCAGCATCATCACTATCAACTAAGATCTTGTAAGAAATACAAATTCCATGGCAGAGCTGAAAACAAACTGAATCAGAACCTCAACTGTGTCACCTCCTATTCTGTTTACAAAGCTCTGCAGGTGATTCAGAGACATTATTGAGTTGAGACCATGACTGCCAAACTCATGGATCTTTTTCCTTTAATTTTCAGGGGTGTTTTTTCTTATATAATCAAGGGCATGAATAGAGAAGCGGAAGGAAAGACCAAGAATTGTTTGTATATTTCACTTTTTCTAAGGTATTGATAAAAATTGAGAGGTCTCAAAATAAGAGACATTTATTTCATCATTATTCTACTATAGATGCTTATAAAAATGGTTCAAATTGAATTTTTTTTCTATCATGATAGAAACCTAGGAGTTAAATACTATTATCTCAACTTTAGACATAAGGTAAGTGAACCTTGGAACACCTATTTTTAAAAATGTGCACATTAGTTAATAAGTAAATCATGACATAAGCTTGTGTCTCTGGTCTCAACCAGGAGATTATATACAGATTTTAATGTAGACATTTGTTATTCATGAGTCGACAAGCTAATATAATCTAGAAAAATTGGCAGGGTGATGGGAAGATAAAAGAGAAGAATTCATTCCATTACTCCTCTCTCTCCCCTCTGCCTATGAGAGTTATCTGAGTATTGTATGATTTAAACTATCTCATCAAAAATTGAATTTTACATAAACTCCCTGTTGCTTTCATTAGAGTTCAATACCATCCTTTTACTCTTTGGGATCCCAGAGCACTATAGGCAACAAGAACAATATCATGTGACTTGCAGAAATCCAACAGTTTCCTCTGGTTGAGATAAGGGTGACATTCCACCTGTAGAAAACCAATAGAGAAGAGTGTCACGTATTATGGAAATGTAATATTAAATGACAAAGAAAGGCAAAAAGTTTAAAAAATGATAAAGGAAATACTATAACATTAAATGTAATTTGGAAATATTAATATCAACAGAGAGAAATAGAGAAAAGTTTGTTTATACACTTAATTTATGATGGACATAGATGGGAGAACCAGTCTGAGATTGACTAACCAAAAGATGGGCTCTACATTTGAGTAGATATTCAAGAGTAAAATTCATACAGTGTTAGCATCACAATGAGCCTTTAACTCCACCCTCTAACCTGAATGATTTTCATCATCTCCAACACAGTTTTCTCAACTGTGCTCCCTGTTAAAGACTTATAAACACTGTGACACCAAGACTAAGGATTCAGCCATCAGAACCCCACACAAACCCTTAACACCCATCTCAGCTGATTTGCCTCTTTATCAATTTATTTCCCATTCCACATTTTCATGGTTTTCCTTCCTGTACAAAGTTCACTCCAGGGCACTTTCACCCTGTGACTTGGCCATCCTTTCATCTCGGGGAAATACCTCCTTCCTCAACTTCTGCGTTCTACCGGGAAGATCTCTGCACTTTTCCGCCCAGATTTACAGACAGAGATACCATTTTGGATTTTATACACACCATGCAGACAGGAACTCAGCTGTTTAGAATCTCCTGTCCACAATGGTCAGGTGAACAGGAGGGGAGGACAGACAGACATCAGGCCCCAGGGCAAGAAGGAGGTTCTGGAGAGCAGGAGAGGGAGAAGCTGAGCTGCTCACCTGGTTGCAGACAGGCTTGTACTTGAGCCCGGCTTGTTCAGGATCTTCTCCAGCTGCTTGTGGTTGAAGTTGGACACCCCGATGGATTTGGCCAGCCCTGCGTCCTTGCACTTCTCCAGGGCCTGGGAGGGAGGGGTGGTGAACAATTACATGGAATGATAGAGCAAGAATAAATGCTGAAAAACATCAGTAATCACTGTCATCCATCAAGAATTGCATTGATTATCAAGAAGGAAAGAGAGGAAGAAGACATGATATAAAAAGAAATATTGTTTGCTCCTTGAACCCTGGAGAAGACATATCATATGGAAGGAAAGAGATGCCTGTCTGCACTGTCCCATATTCTCCTCCTCCATTCCTCTCTGTAAACATTACAGCAATGGCTTCCTCCCCACAAACCCAGCATCCCAGCCCTTAGATTCATGAACTGCTGAGTCTGATGGTCCACGGCGCATTCTCACAGGTGGAAAAAATGAAGGAAGTTCCCACTCTCCTGGCTCCTCCCCAGTCTCTCTACTCCTCATACTCACCTCCCATGTGAGACAGAAATCCACTGAGTCAGCTATCAGTTTTCCATTTTCATCTTTTGGATATAATTCCTCCCCTGGCTAGAATAGAAGCAGTCATTTTAGAGATGTCACAAAATAATTTCTCCACATTTAGCAAGGCTGCCTGGCACCAGGGATTAAACCTCCATGAGGTAAGTTTAAAATTTTCCAGATACTAGAAAATATTTGCAAAATGATTTGTGTATATAGCCAATGTCTTTAGGAGAGAGACTTATTCTAATCTCTTATATTTAATATATGTTGTAATAAGTACAATTTTTCTAGGTCCTAAAAGGGACTTCCTGTGACTTCTGTGAATTTTGTCTGTTCTTGTACTTGCCTGCTTCCAAATGCCTCTATGAGATGGGAATGGCAGTAAGTAACATGACTTTATTTCCAGAATAAAATTTGCTATCTTGACCTGGTCTAGATAATCAGACTCTCTTTTCCCTCTGAGAATCAGGTGCCCTAGGACAGCAGGGATCTCATTAGGTTGATATGGAATGTGGAAGACCCAGACATGTTCTCATATGTTCATGACCATGAGCCTTGAGCTGCCCCAAGGTCAAATTTCCCACCAATGGAAAATGTTCAGTAAAAATAAAGTAAACCATGAATAGTGCCCTTATAAGGGATAGGAAAAGGAGACACATCTATAGAGTACTGCCACCATCATTTCTGTCTGTGGCTGGAACTTGCCATCTGTGTAGACCACTAAGCTATTTTGCATTGGATGGTTTGAGTTGATTTCTGTGACTTGAAATCAAGTGTTCTAAGTAAACCTTTATTAATGGATAAGTGCAGTCTACAAACCTCATCTGAAGACTAGGGAGAGTGCAGGAAAGTTATCCCAAGTCCCTGTATAGGTACAAGGATCAGATGCACTCAGAAGGAGCACCACCAAATATGCTCAACTTGAAAGGGTGAAAGACAAGAGAAACTCATCATGTTCAATGTAAGGCAGTGTCATGCTCACCACGGCTGCACCAAACTCTTGGTTCATGAAATCCCCAGACACTCAGGAGTCATAACAAGGACTGTGTGCAGAACTCACCTAGTTCTATTTCCTCAAGTTTTTCTGGCAGAGAGTCTCAGATTATTAACTCCTTTCTCTGGAAGGTATGTAAGGGATTCAAAGAAACTCAGTAAAAAGATGATCACAAATGATTATTTGGAGGATTCTACTCTAGTGTAATCATCCCTTCAACCTACTAAGAAAAATCTTAATTTAACCATCCATGCGAGTTGATGCACATTCTAACACAAGATGTAACACTGATGTGATCACACGAATTTCTAACCTTCAGAGCCAGCGGATAATGCATAATATAGAGATCGACATAGTCCAGTTGAAGACTTTTCAGTGACTTTTCCAAGGCTGGTCGGACCAACTCTGGTCGAAAGGATGTGCACCAAAGCTGCAGAGGTTAAAGAATAAAAGTTGTATTAAGAATACTTTAGGTAACTTATTTGGCTTTACTGCAAGGCTTGTCTGATATTACTTCCCCAACCAAGGATCAAATCAGGGCACATGGCATTAAAGTATCAAGTCTTAAGCATTGAACCACCAGGGAACTCTAATACTTTAGGAATTTACCAATAAGCATAGTTCACCAAGCAACTCTTCACAAAAGGATCCTATTATATAATTGTCACCTGGGCACAATCACTTGCACACATGTGCACACACACAACACACACAGTACCTTTGAAGTGCAGAATATGTCTTCTCTCTTCACAGTGCCATCTGCCATCTTGCTTCGAATGGCCTGACCTATCTGCTCTTCATTTTGGTAAGCATGAGCACAGTCAATATGGCGGAACCCAACCTCTATAGCAAATGGGGTGAATTCCAGAGCATCCCTCTTAGCAACCTACATAAGCAACAAAGGGAGAAGTTGGATATCCACATGATTAAGAGATTGCTATGCAAAAGCTTTCATCTTCCCAACATCAACTTTTCTTTGTGCCTTTGGTTAGTTCTGTATGTGTGGTGATGAAGGCTTGAAGATTTCCCTGAATATTCCTGGTGAGTGATTTAGTGGACACCCAGGAACCATTCATCTTGAAGTGATCATGGTTGATTATGGGCATCAGAGACCTCAAGACCACCTGCAGGTTCACTGATTCGCTGGTAGAACCGAAAGGACTCAGGATAACATTGCAGTCAGGATAGGATTTATACTGTGAGATCTTTGAAGATAATTCAATAAAGGTGTAAAGTGCCTGGTAAAAGCATCAAGAAACAAGGTAATTGCTTCTAAGACCTCTGTCTACCAGTGAGGCCACAAAGAATACACCACATAAAAACTGTATGCAATCAAGGTGTACAAAGAGATGTTCTCATATAAGTCGCTGTTTTTGTTCATTCACTCAGTCCTGTTCAATTCTTTCTGACCCCATGGACTGCAGCACTCCAGGTTTCCCCATATTTCATTATCTCCTGCAGTTTGCTCAAACTCATGTCTGTTGTATCAATGATGCCACCCAGCTATCTCACCCTCTGTTGCCTCCTTCTTCTCGTGCCTTCAGTCTTTTCCAGAATCAGGGTCTTTTCCAATAAGTTGGCTCTTCGTATTGTGTGGCCAAAGTATTGGAGCTTCAGCTTCAGCATCAGTCCTTCCAAGGAATACTCAGGGTTGATTTCCTTTAGGACTGACTGGTTTGATCTCCTTGCTGTCCAAGGCATTCTCAAGACTTCTCAAACACCACAGTTCAAAAGCATCAATTCTTCCGTGCATAGCCTTTTATGGTCCAACTCTCACATCCATACATAACGAATGGAAAAACCATGGCTTTGACTATGTGGACCTTTGTCCACAAGCCAATGTCTCTGCTTAAGACGATGTCTAGGTTTCTCGTAGCTTTTCTTCTGAGGAGCAATTATCTTTTAATTTCCTGGCTACAGTCACCGTCTACAATGATTTGAAGTCCAAGAAAATAAAGTCTGCCACTGTTCCCATTTCTCCCCCATTTATTTGCCATGAAGCGATGGGACTGAATGACATGATCTTAGGATTTGAATGTTCAATTTTAAGTCAGCTTTTCACTCCCTCTTTCACCTTCATCAAGAGATTCTCTAGCTCCTCTTCCTTTCTGCCATTAGGGTGGTGTCATCTCCATTCTGAAGTTATTGATCTTTCTCCCGGTTCGAGCTTCATTCAAGCTTGAACTTCAATCAGTTACCATTTCCCATGATTATTCTTACCAATGTAAGTATCCACTCTTAATGAATTACCAAAATCAACCTAGGTAACAGTTCCATCACCTCACACACCTAATTTTTTTGGGTGTTTGTAATATTGTCACCCTGCTTATTTAACTTACACACAGAGGACATCATGAGAAATGCTGGGCTGGAAAAAGCACAAGCTGAAATCAAAATTGCCGGGAGAAATATCAATAACCTCAGATATGCAGATGACACCACCCTTATGGCAGAAAGTAAAGAGGAACTAAAAAGCCTCTTGATGAAAGTTAAAGAGGAGAGTGAAAAAGTTGGCTTAAAGCTCAACATTCAGAAAATGGAGATCATGGCATCTGGTCCTATCACTTCATGGGAAATAGATGGGGAAACAGTGGAAACAGTGTCAGACTTTATTTTTGGGGGCTCCAAAATCACTGCAGATGGTGATTGCAGCCATGAAATTAAAAGACACTTACTCCTTGGAAGGAAAGTTATGATCAACCTAGATAGCATATTGAAAAGCAGAGACATTACTTTGCCAACAAAGGTCCATCTAGTCAAGGCTATGGTTTTTCCTGTGGTCATGTATGGATGTGAGAGTTGGACTGTGAAGAAAGCTGAGCACTGAAAAATTGATGCTTTTGAACTGTGGTGTTGGAGAAGACTCCTGAGAGTCCCTTGGACTGCAAGGAGATCCAACCAGTCCATTCTAAAGGAGATCAGCCCTGGGATTTCTTTGGAGGGAATGATGCTAAAGCTGAAACTCCAGTACTTTGACCACCTCATGCAAAGAGTTGACTCATTGGGAAAGACTCTGATGCTGGGAGGGATTGGGGGCAGCAGGAGAAGGGGACGATGGAGGATGAGATGGCTGGATGGCATCACCAACTCTATGGATGTGAGTTTGAGTGAACTCCGGGAGTTGGTGATGGACAGGGAGGCCTGGCATGCTGCGATTCATGGGGTTGCAAAGAGTCGGACACGACTGAGCAACTGAACTGAACTGAAGAAGACATAAGATCTAGTCTACAAAATTAAAGATTTATCCCATCATTTTTAACTATAGTCACAGTGCTTTACATCAGGTCTCCATGATTATTCATCTTATAATTGATGGTCTGTACCCTTGACCAACAACTTACCATTTTTCCCAGGCTTGACACCAGCTTCTGGTCACCACACCTCTATTCTCTGCTTCTATGAGTTCTACTTTTTAAGATTCTAGCTACAAGGAGATTATACAGTATTTGTCTTTCTATTTCTGGCTTGTTTCACTTGCTTTAATATTCTCACCATCCATCTGTGCAGTTGCAAATAGCAGGATTAATGTCATTTTAATGCTGAATAATATTCCATTTCTTTTTATATGATTCAGAATCTTTCCCATTTCAAAGTGTTAAAGTGTTAGTCATTCAGTCATGTCCCACTCTTTGTGACCACATGGACTGTCGCCCATCAGGCTCCTCTGTCCACGGGATTCTCTGCAAGAATACTGGGGTGGGTTGCCATTTCCTTTTCCAGGGGATCTTCCTGACCCAGGGATCGAACTCAGATCCCCCACATTGCAGGCAGATTCTTTAACATTTGAACTACCCGGGGAAGCCCAAGAAAACATTACAAAACCTGGCCTGTAAGGTAGTAACTTTTACCCTCAAATGACAGTATATTTTCTCTGAGAATGAATTTCCAAGCAGAAACAAAAATATGAGGCAAAACACAGCTGGAGTGTTTCTTGCCTGCCATCTAGAAGGCACCCCACAGTATCAAAGAAATTCATTCCCATTATTTTTCATTCAACTCATCTACAGCACCTCCCACCTCAAATACTTCTCTGTGTCATGGCTTTTTGGAAGGAGGAAAGAGTTCTGGAATTAATTAAATATACAGATAAACCTCACCATTGCAATCACCTTCAAAGCAAAGCAGCTGACACTATTCTTGACAGCTGAGTCTCACCTCTTCTGCCAATCTGGGAAAGAGATAGAAACTGGAAGGAAACCCAGAGTAATCTGCAGGTGAGCACAGCTTGAGACCATGATGCAGAGTAAAGGCTGAATGCTTTCTCCTCTTTCAGAGGAAATGGTTCTAGCCTGGTTGGTGGAACCACATGACCCTCCCAGAGTCACACAGGAGCTCAGTGCTTGACAACCCAAGTCCCTTCTGCTTGTGTCACATCCACTACTATTTATATCTCAACCCACAACCAGTACTGTTACCTCTTGAGGTGCATAGGTTCCAAATCCCAGGACAGGAATGAAGTGGCCATCATTAAGCTTCACCTTCTGGCCTTTGGGATCCATTGTCTGTTGCTCCTCTGAGTAAGCAGACTGGGATTTTTTTCTTCTCCCTTCAAATGTTATAAATAACAAGAACATCACACCCCAGCTGCACTGTCCAGTGTTAGCAGAGACACTGTAGGAGAAGCATGATTAAACTAGTACCCATGGAGTCAGAGATGATTGAACACAGTTAACTTGTTTGATTCTTTTTATCAACATAACCTCACGTATTATACAATGATGAGATTGGGTGAGCAATTATTGACTATTTGTTAGACTAGAAACTTCCAACAAAAATCTTTTTTAATTTTCTATTATGAAGCCCAATCTCAATCAAACATCAATTGAAAAAACTACCTTACAGTAAACACACACACATACACACAAATCACACAATCTGAAAGTGTTTAATAGCATTTTTCAAAATGTTACCCCTTAATAAAGAATCAAAACTTCAAGTGAAAATAAATTTCCCCTTTTACATTTCCCGCAGCAAAATTATTATGCTTTACAGACCTGACTGGTGAAACCCTGAACAGAAAATGGAAATGAGACATTTTGGCAAAGTGCTTATTGGAAGTTAATTATTAATAGCCTTAGGATACCATGCACAGTGTTCAAAGAGACTTTGAGTGTTGATCCCTTGTAGCTAGTTATATAACTTTTAGGGTACTCTCATAATGTCACTGATACATATTTTACATAATTTACTAACTGCTCCACATCATTCATAAATGAAAAACCTATAAACAAATTAAAATGCAACAAATCTGGAAAGAGTAACAGAAAATATGATGCACTGATGCGTAAGAACGTTGTGAAGACAAAATTTAACATGTACAATGATGTTGGCAAAATGGTGAGGTGGGAGGACTGAACTCTCCCATGGAAAGACAAGAAAAGAAAGAGAAATCACCTGAAAACTTCATAGGAGTCTGGAAAACAGTCAAACACAGATCGACAGCAACAAAGTGAACAGCCAATTAGGAAAAATCAAGAACAGAGTGGAAGGAAATTTCATCGTGTATTACTCACCTGTACCCTCCTCCTGCCTGGGGCAGTGCAACCTTGATGAGCTCCCAGTTGCTCCCTTAATCTAGAGTGATAACAGAAAACCTTATGTGCGGTATTCCAACCTACTTGGGGGCTGTCTGGGGACTAGTGTCTGTTCCACTTAACTCTAAGCTTAAACTGAAGAGCTCCTGGAATGCCTATTGCAGCTGCAGGGGAACTATATATATATATATATGTTTGTGTGTATATATACATACATACGGAGCCAAGGACAAAGGTATAAGGGTGGAGACATAGACTAGACCATGTATTAAAAGGCCCTGAATAGAATGGGGGTGTGGCTTTGGGGGACATAGTGCATTCAAAAACAGTCATAAATTCACCAGAATCAGATAGCCAGTCTCGGCCAGGTAAGATGCTGACTCAGAAATGAACTAAGCCACCCATAGCTTTCCTGTTGGGCTGATCCCAGGACTAGGACCATGACGAGCCAACTAGTAAAAGTCATGACAAGGAACAAATCTACCAAGAGTGAGATTTTCCCTGTTCTTTCAAGTACCAAATTGAATGCACACACACAGAAACACACAGAGGAACACACATACAGAAACACAAACACACAGAGGAACACACATACAGGAATATACACACACACAGGAACACACACACACAGGAACACACACAGGAACACACACACACAGGAACACACACACACAAAGGGACACACATATAGGAACACATACACACACAGGAACACACACACATCTGGACAGGGCAGGGCGGCCATCACAGAGGGCCCCAAGGAGCAGGGGCTGGGGCTCTGACTGTGTGTAAGTGCTGCACCACATGCACAGCTGCCCGCACCAGGGGCTGCTCCTGCACACCTTCCTCTGGCTCCTCCACCCGCTAGGGCAAAGGTGCAGTGCAGGGGATGGGGGTGCACACTTACAGGGGGTGCACACTTACAAGGAGTGGAACCAGTCTGGACCCAACCCTCAGAGTTCTGCTCCAGCGTCTTGGAACTCGCCTGGCCCAGTAGGGTGGAGACAGCCACCGAGCACAGAAGCCTTTGCTCACACTGGGCTCTGGCTCTAGCCTGCCCTTCTCCTTCCCATCAAGGTGACAGTTGCCAGCACGCCCTGGGAAGGGGTGACCTCTGACCAGCTCAGCTCCAGCTCTGCCCCAAAGCCTTGTGCACACGGACTGCACAGGGACGGGTCCACACAAGGGCAGCCCCACAAAACCAGGACAGGTAACTTTTTCACATAACTTAATAGAAAAGGAGGAAGCTAAGCAAAATGAGAAGAGAGAGGAATTTGTGTCAAATGAAACAATTAAAAGAAAACTTGAAAGGATCAGATATTGAGGTAGAGATTAATAATTTACAAAAATAATTTACCAGAATACAGAATCATAAGAAAAATGCTACATTAACTAGGGAATAGAACATACTAACATTCACAGTGTAGGGGTTCCAGAAGCAGAAGAGATGGAGAAGAGAGCCGAAAATGTAGGTGTTATGAAATTGTGGCCAAAAATTTCCTTTAACCTGGGACTTTCCTGGTGATCCAGTGGTGAGGACTCTGTGTTTCCACTGCAGGGGCATGGTTCTGAACCTGGTCTGGGAATGATCTTGTAAAGCTGATTAAAATCTTGAGAGGCAAGATATTCTTGGTTTACCTGGTAACCCTAGTATAATGACAAAGTCCTTACATGTGTGACCTGGGAGGGTTGTATTTGAAGAGAAGGTGGGGAGATACGATCATTAGATAAAAGATTCTAAGATGCTGTAGTCTGTCTTTGAAGATCTCAGTAGAGTCTACAAGATGAAGACAGAAGAGTTCTCTTGTTCAGTTTCTCCGTTGTGTCCAACTCTTTGCCTACCCCATGGACTGCAACACACTGCCGGGGTCCAGCCCCGGTGGATCCAGGGAATTTGAAGCGGGGACGGCGTCGGCGAGGATCAGGAAACAACTGCTTAATTAAACGTTAATTAAGGATATAAGGGTGGTTAATTAAGGATAGCTCAGTGAGAAAATTTAGTGGAGAAAAGAGGCTGAATAACTTGGTTTACGTGGAAAGCTAATAAAATTCCAAAATAAGGAATTTGCATCACCTACGTAGGCCGCAGGCATCCTCCCGTTCTCCCGAAGGAGAGGAGACACTAAGGCCTCCCCAGTCAGATCTTAGAAGCCCAGGCAAAATTAGTAGGCTTGACGAGCCTCCATGCCCCAGATGGAAATTCAGCCAGAAGGTGAGAGAAAGAACGACATGGGGAGACCAAGTTTTGGTGAACAAAAGGGCGCACTTTATTTTCCAAAGTAGTTTTATACCTTAAGTTGTGCATAGAGGATAATGGGGGAAGGGTAGAGTCATGCAAGGACAGCAGTCCTTGATCCTAATCGAAGCCAGGCTTTCAAACTTAACATATGCAAAAGTTTAGGTGATTTACATCATCTTCTGGCCAAGAGGCCTGTTAACATTTTAAAATCTTTTCTTCAGAAAACTTATTTTTCTCTAAAGGTGATTATTCTAAAGTCAGGCGCCACCCTCCAAAAGCATTAGATTAAGTTGCATTCCTATAGGGCAAAGGTGTGGTGGGCTATAATAAGAAAAGAATTAACTCAAGGGTCCAAGGTTACAAGCATTAAAGCTACTACTTACTTTTCTATACACCAATTATATCAATCAATATACACTGCCAGGGACACAGTAGGTAAGGGTTATGGAGACTTAGCAGCAAACATTGGCCCAACAAATGAAAAACCCTTCACCAATACAATTTCTAATCAATCTTTTAACTGCTCAAAGGAATCTGTATTTAAACAGTTTAGAACATCTCATGCCTCTCACAGTTGGGAGGCTCTGAAAATCACATGTGGCCGGAAAAACCTATTCAGACAGGCTAGAGGACTTCCAAAGGAATTTGTAGGTTCAAACACTCTTGTCACACCCAGGAACTTTATTAACTGGAGCTGTAAGTTAACTCTTTTTTCAGAGAGAGATGGTGGGGGACAGCCCCCCATAAAGTCAGAGGTGCAGGTGAGAGCACAAAGCAGAAAGTAGGCAGACTCTGGTTTTGGGGGTAGATGCTCGAGAATTTCCAGGGGGGACTCCTGAGGCTTGATCCCGCATTTGCGTATGCCGAGCCTCCTTCTTCATGACCTTTGCCACGGGCAGAGTTCCTCACGCTGGCTCCCGGCAACACACCAGGCTTCTCTGTCCTTCACTATCTCCCAGAGTTTGCTCAGATTCATGTCCATTGAGTCAGTGATGCCATGTAACCATCTCATCCTCTGTCCTCCCCTTCTCCTCTTGGCCTCAATCTTTCCCAGCATCAGGGTCTTTTTCAATGAGTTGGTTCTTCACATCAGGTGGCCAAAATATTGGCGTTTCAGCTTCAGCATCAGTCCTTCCAATTAATATTCAGGATTGATTTCCTTCAGGATTGACTGGTTTGAACTCCTGGCTGTCCAAGGGGCTCTCAAGAGTCTTCTCCAGAATCACAGTTTGAAAGTATCAATTCCTCAAGGCTGAGCCTTCTTTACAGTCCAACTCTCACATTCATATACGACTACTGGAAATGCCATAGCTTTGACCCTACAGATCTTTGTCAGCAAGGTGATGGCTCTGCTTTTAAACAGGTTATCTAGATTTGTCATAGTTTTTCTTCCAAGAAGCAAGCATCTTAATTTAATGGTTACAGTCACCATCTCCAGTGATTTTGGAGGCCAAGAAAATAAACTCTGTCACTGTTTCCCTTTTTTTCTTCATCTATTTGCTGTGAAGGGCTGGAACCAGATACCATGATCTTAATTTTTCAAATATTGAGATTTAAGTCCATTATTTCTCTCTCCTCTTTCACCTCCATCAAGAGACTCTTTAGTTCCTCTTTGCTTTCTGCCATTAAAACAAAGAAAGAAAGTGAAGTCGCTCAATCATGTCCGACACTTTGTGACCCCATAGACTGTAACCTACCATGCTCCTCCACCCATGGAATATTCCAGGCAAGAGTATTGCAGTGGCTTGCTGCCGGGGACCAGCCCCGGCTGATCCAGGGTATTCGAAGGAGAGACGGCGTAGGTGAGGATCAGGAAACAATTGCTTAATTAAACGTTAATTAAGGATATAAAGAGTAATAGAATGAGGATAGCTCAGTGAGGAAATTCAGTGTAGAAAAGAGGCTGAATAATTCAGCCAGAAGGTAAGAGAAAGAACGACATGGTGAGACCAAGTTTCGGTGAACAAGGCCCGCACTTTATTTTCCAAAGTAGTTTTTATACTTTAAGTTATGCATAGAGGATAATGGGGGAAGGGGTAGAGTCATGCAGCAAGCCAGGCTTTCTTCCTGCAAACTTATCATATGCAAAAGCTTAGGTGATTTACATCATCTTCTGGCCCGGAGGCCTGTTAACATTTTAAGACCCTTTCTTCAGAAAACTTATTTTTCTCTAAAGGTGATTGGTCAAGAGCCACCCTCCAAAAGCATTAGATAAAGTTGCATTCCTACAGAGCAAAGGTGTGGTGGGCTATAACAAGAAAAAGAATTAACTCAAGGGTCCCAGGTTACAAACATTAAAGCTACTACTTACACCAATTATATTAATCAATACACTGCCAGGGACACAGCAGGTAAGGGATATGGAAACTTAGCAGCAAACATTGGCCCAACAAGTGAAAATCCCTTCACCAATACAATTTCTAATCAATCTTTTAACTACTCAAAAGAATCTGTGTTTAGACAGTTTAGAACATCTCCTGCCTCTCACAGTTGGGAGGCTCTGAACAATCACATGTGGCCGGAAAAACCTATTCAGGCAGGCTAGAGGATTTCCAAAGGAGTTTGTAGGTTAAACACTGTCACACCCAGGAATAATTAACTGGAACTGTAAGCTAACTCTTTTTTCAGAGAGAGGTAGTGGGGGACAGCCCCCCGTAAAGTCAGAGGTGTAGGTGAAAGCACAAAGCAGAAATTAGGCAGACTCTGGTTTTGGGGGTATATGCTCAAGAATTTCCAGGGGGACTCCTGAAGCTCGATCCCGCCTTTGCGTATGCCAAGCCTCCTTCCTCATGACCTTTGTCATGGGCAGAGTTCCTCACACTGGCTACCGGCAGTGATAGAATTCCAGTTGAGCTATTCCAGATCCTGAAAGATGATGCTGTGGAAAGTGCTGCACTCAATATGCAATATGCACTCAATATGCAATATGCCGGCTCCCAGCAGGTTGCCATGTCCTTCTCCAGAGGATCTTCCCAACCCAGGGATCGAACCTGGATCTCCCACATTGTAGGCAGACGCTTTACCATCTGAGCCACCAGGGAAGGCTTTTCTGCCATTAAGGTGATGTCATCTGCGTATCTGAGGTTACTGATATTTCTCCCAGCAATCTTCAACCCACCTTGTGATTCATTCAGCTCGGCATTCCACATAATGTACACTGCATATAAAGTAAATAAGCAGGGTGAAAATATACAGCTTTGATGTACTCCTCTCACAATTTGGAACCAGTCCATTGTTTCATGTCCAGTTCTATTGCTTCTTGGCCTGCATACAGGTTTCTCAGAGGCAGGTAAAGTGGTCTGGTATTTCCATCTCTTTAAGAATTTTCCACAGTTTGCTGTGATCCACAGGGTCAAAGGCTTTAGCATAGTCAATGAAACAGAAGTAGATTTTTTTCTGGAATTTTCTTGCTTTTTTTATGATCCAAAGGGTGTTGGCAATTTGATCTCTGGTTCCTCTGACTTTTCTAAATCCAGCTTGTACATCGGGAAGTTCTTGGTTCACATACCATTGAAGCCTAGCATCAAGCATTTCAGCATTTTACCTTGCTACTATGTGAAATGAGTGCAATTGTGCAGTAGTTTGAACATTCTTTGGCATTGCCCTTCTTTGGGATTGGAATGAAAACTGACCTCTTCCAGTCCTGGGGCCACTGCTGAGTTTCCCAAATTTGCTGGGCTATTGAATGCAGCACTTTCACAGCACCATCTTTTAGGATTTAGAATAGCTCAGCTGGAATTCCATCAGCTCTACTAGTTTCATTCATAGTGATTCTTCCTAAGGCCCACTTGACTTCACATTCCATAATGTCTGGCTCTATGTGAGTGATCACACCATAATGGTTATCCTGGGCATTAAGGCTTTTTTTTTTTTTTTTTTTGTATAGTTCTTCTTTGTATTCTTGCCACCTGTCCCTAATCTCTTCTGCTTATCTTAGGTCATACCCTTTCTGTCCTTTATTGTCCTTGTCTTTGCATGAAATATTCCTTTAATATCTAATTTTCTTAAAGTGATCTCTACTGTTTCTCATTATATTGTTTTCCTCTATTTCTTTGCACTGATCACTTAAGACTTCCTTACCTCTCCTAGCTATTCCTTGGAACTCTGCATTCAGATGGGTAAATCTTTCCCTTCCCCCTTTGCCTTTTGCTTTTGCTCTTCTCTCAGCTATTTGTAAGGTCACCTCAGACAACCATTTTGCCTTGTTGCATTTCTTTTCTTGGTGATGGTTTGGTCACCGCCTCCTGTACAGTGTTACGAATCTCCACCCATAGTCCTTCAGGCACTCTGTCTATCATATCGAATCCCTTGAATCTTTTTGTCACTTCCACTGTATAATCATAAGGAATTTCACTTAGGTCATACCAGAATGGCCTAGTGGTTTTCCCTTCTACTGGAGGGAGCACAGTCCCACTTTTACCAAAAGGGCATTTGCAGGGCCAGCTGCTCTTCACTTCAAAGCCAATAATCAGGCCAGGCTGGTGGAAAGGAAAGTCTGTTTGATTTTGGATTCCTGCAACTAGGCTGTTGGGGTTACAGACATCGATCCAAGCCCGACCCCCCTCCACTTCACCCAGTGGGGTAAGAGCCCTTATATACAGAATTGATAGTGGTGCTATATGCAGAAACAGCACAGTCAGCTCTGACAGTCATCTTCAAATTGGTCATCAGTGGTCTGACCCGTGTCATCTTGATTGTTTTATGTACATTAGTCTTCAGTTCCAGGACCCATATGTTTGCATTTCTTGAGGCCAGTACTCAGAATTGTGGCAGCTTATGTCATGGATATATTCTGGCCATCATGTGGTTAACTTCTCCACCTGGTGCTCTAGGATCTACATGGCAGCTCTCAGGATATGGTTCAGAATATTATCTCTAGCCCTTGAGAAAGAGCAGAAGGGGTCCTTGATTATGCTTAATGACCACACGGTTATTATTTAGTCTCCTTTGACCCTTTTCCTTTGTGTCTACATTTCTCAATTCTCTGACTAAACTTATTCTTTGAAGTTTTCCACAAAGAGCAGGGAAAGGACATGGTACAGGGGCAAGGAACAAAGGATTCTTCTCATTTCACCACTTATCAGCAGAAATTTGGGTTAAAGATTTACTGAGCATTGCCCTGCCCACCAGAGAAATACTTTCCGCACAGGCAGTCCCTCCCATCAGGAAACTTGCATAAGCCTCTTATCCTTGTCCATCGGAGGGCAACACAGAAGAAGCAAGAATTTCAATCCTATGGCCTCCAGAATGAAAACTACAATCACAGAAAACTAAACAGTGTGATCACATGGATCACAACCTTGTGTAATTCATGTAACTATCAGTCATGCCATGCAGGGCCACCCAAGATGGACAAGTCATGATGGAGAGATCTGATGATGGAGAAGGAATGGTAAGCCACTTCAACATTCCTGCCTTGACACCCCATGAACAGTATGAAAAGGCAAAAGTATATCATACTGAAGGATGAGACCCCCAGGTTGCTAGGTGTCCAATGTGCTACTAGAAAAGAGTGGAGAAATAGCTCTAAAAGGAATGAAGAGGCAGAGCCAAAGCAGAAACAACACCCAATTGTGGATGTGTCTAGTGGTGGAAGTAAAATCTGATGCTGTAAAGAATAATATTGCATAGGAACCTGGAATGTTAGGTCTCTGAAACCAGGTAAATTGGATGTGGTCCAACAGGAGATGGCAAGAGTAAACATGGATATTTTAGAAATCAGTGAACTAAAATGGACGGGAATGGCTGAAATTAATTCAGATGACCATTATATCTCCTACTGTGGGCAAGAATCCCTTAGAAGAAAGGGAGTAGCCCTTATAGTCAACAAAAGAGTCTGAAATGCAGTATACTAGGGTACAGTCTCAAAGGTGACAGAATGATCTCAGTTCACTTCCATGGCAAACTATTCAACACCACCGTAATTCAAGTCCATGTCCCAAGCACAAAGGCCAGAGAAGCTGGAGTTGACTGGTTCTTTGAAGACCTAAGAGATCTTCTAAATCTAACATGAAAAAAAGATGTCCTTTTCATGAGGGGACTGGAATACAAAAGTAGAAAGTCAAGAAATACCTGAACTAACAGGCAAGTTTGGCCTTGGAGTACAAATGAAGCAGGGCAAAGGCTCACAGAATTTTGTCAAGAGAAGGCTCTGGTCTTGGCAAACACCCTCTTCCAACAACACAAGACTTGTTCTCTAGGAGTTGGAAAAGGCAACAAAATGGATTTCCCCCTACAACCTCCAGAAAAGAATGCAGGCCTGCTGGCACTTTAATTAGCCCATTGAACCAGATTTTGAATTTCTGACCTCAGGATATGTAAACTAATACATTGGTGTTGTTTCAAGGCACCAAGTGTTTGGTCATTTGGTGTAGCCACAGCAGTAACTAATACGGACATGGTTCAAATCAGCCCATCTCCGTCTGCGGCATCATAGGTTTTCCTCTCTCTGCTGGACTGTTCCTCTGACCTCAGAGGCTGGCGGTCCTCCTCAGGGTACCCCAACAGTGTACTTGTCCCTTAATTCCACTTTCTTCAGCAACTGGCCAGTTCCGTGGTCCTCATTACAGCAAAGTCTTTGAAAGCTGTGTTTACTCTGTTTCTCACTGATCCCTTAACACCACTTCTTGAACCCACTCTACTCAGAGTTTGCCTTCACCACTCTATCAAAGCTGCACTTGACCTTGCCAAGGTTAACTGCCAAATCCAATGGTCAGGTTCAGACTTCTCTTACTTGTCCCCTTGCAAGAATTGGATTCTTTTCTCTTCCAATCATTTACTTCACATGCCTACTAAGAACAGTCCCTCCTACCTCACTAGCCTCTTCTTCTCTGCCTCTCCTGCTGGTTCCTCCACATTTTTTTGTTTTTTTAAGAAAAAACTAACTTCTAAATGCTGGATTCTCATAGAGCTTGATGTCCCTGTCTACAATCCTCAAGTATACCGTATTATCTCTGATTTTCTAGTTTCATGGCTTTAAGTGGCAACTAAATATGACAAATATAAATATTTTACCTAGCCCTTTTCTCTAATAGACTTAATGTCCAACTATATGCATGCATCTTCACTTGGGTACCTAAAGGCATCTCAAAGATACATGTCTGTAATTGAACTTATAATCTTCCCACAAAAATGTGCCCCCCTACATTGTCTCCATCTGAGAAAATGGCATCTCCTTTTCCTATCCCTTAAGCACAAACGTTGGGAGTCAGCTTTGATTCCCCTCTTCCTTTCACTTTATGTCCAATGTATTAGACAATCTAGTTGATGCAGCCCTTAAAATGTATCCTTATTTTAACAACTTTGACTGCACTTACTGTTCCTTCTGTGGTCCAAGCAAACATCATCTCTCACCTAGATTGCTGTAGAGTCCTAAAAGAGGGCTCTTTTTTCTTTTTCTTCTCAAAATAGCAATAAGGGTAATTTTTTTTGAAGCGCATGTATTTATGCAACTACTCTGCTCAGAACCCAAAATATCATTCTCCGTTTCCCTCAGAGTAAAGTCCTTTCAAAACACCTTGTGACATAAATCCTATGGCGCCACTACTTCTCTGGCTTATCTTCAGCTTCTGTCTCTGCACCTCACTAAGCTTCACCCACATCAGCCAACTTTAGTTCAGTTCAGTGTCTCAGTCGTGTCCGACTCTTTGCAACCCCATGGACTGCAGCACACCAGGCTTCCCTATACATCACTGACTCCCTGAGTTTACTCAACTCATGTCCATTGAGGTGGTGATTCCATCCAACCATCTCATCCTCTGTCATCCCCTTCTCCTCTCACCTTCAATCTTCCCCAGCATCAGGGTCTTTTCAAATGAGTCAGTTCTTCACATCACGTGGCCAAAGTATTGGAGTTTCAGCTTCAGCATCAGTCCTTCCAATGAATATTATGGACTAATTTCCTTTAGGATTGACTGATTGGATTTCCTTGCAATTCAAGGGACTCTCGAGAGTCTTCTCCAACAACACAATTAAAAAGCATCAATCCTTCACTGCTCAGCTTTCTTTATAGTTCAACTCTCACATCCATACATGACTACTGGAAAAACCATAACTTTGACTAGATGGACCTTTGTTAGTAAAGTGATGTCAGCCAACTTGCTGTCCCTTAAATGCTACATAACACTTGTCCTTCTTGAACTTAGTATTTTCTGTTCCAGAGTAATGAATGGAGCCACTGTCTCTATGTTGCAAGGCTGTTTCTTGTACAAATGAAAAGTTGTGTGGGATGAAGGGTAGTTGGTGTCTCTGCCTAACGGATGTACAGAAATGAGAGAGATTGTGCAGAATTATCTCCTACAGGCACTTACATTTCTAACAGCTAAGTCCTCCTGATTTCATTCACAGTCTTATCCTCCAGTAGGCTATTGACTCAAGAATTTCTCATTTTAATTGATATTTATTGATAATACCATGTGTTACTAAAGAATATTCAATAAAGTTTTGCTGAATTAATGAGTGAATGACCACCAATGAATCAATGGCAAAATATATAAAAAGTCATCAAAATGCAAAGCATGGGCAAACAAATAAGAAATTAAATAAAAGAATAAGATATACTGCTTTATAGTAAGCAAAATATAACACTGGATTTTTAAGTCATATTTTTATTTTACCAAGATAATTATGCTAAGTTAAAAATAAGTAGAAAACTTGTAATTGAAAATCTTTTCCCTTTGTAAGTGAAAACACACACACACATTTCTACAGGAAAATCATAAGAAAAGCCACCAAATTTAAGTATTATTAAATGGGTTAATCACAGCTTGTCTTTGTTTTCTATCATTTCCTTTCAACTTTCCAAACTTTGTGTAATTTGCATTTTTTATCAATCACAAAAAAAGTGTTCTAACTTTGAAGCCTTTATTGTTTCATGAACTGCTTATTTTTTTAAAGGAAAGGCAAACTTTCAAACATTCAGACATTTAAGCACCTCCAACAAGTACAAAAATCCTCTTCATAGTCCTAGAAGCAAGTAATTCGCAAAGAACCGCAGTGAGAGCTGAGAGTCAATATTCTTCAGAAAATGGATAGCCGGGCTGACCAGCACCACTGAAAGAGAGGAGGAGGATTAACTTATTAAATCTGCCATGTTGTCAAAAAGTACTGTTCAATAGATGCAGTCAGGATATATTTGTCTAAATATACAAACGCGTCCCTCATTCTCCCCTGACAATTAAACAGGCAGGTGTCTGCTCCATGTGCACACGGCACCTGCACGTCCAGGCCCAACATTCACGTGTGATATTCACTCCACAGTGACAGGTGTTGGACTCAGGTTACAATTTATATGAGAGCACAAGACTTAGGGCTAACTATGGAGGTCCTTTCAAACACAGATAGAACTCTTCGGTCCCTAGTTGATGAAAAGGTGCACAGTGAACAAATTAGCTGCCTTTACCACACATTCATGGATAAGCAAATACTGAGCACTCCAAAAATACAGAGCACCTCCAGCAAGGAACTTGTCATCTATAGGAGGCTACCATGCGCACCTGAATAATCATACAGTTCAAAGTGGGATCATTACCTTTTTAATTTAGTCAAACATTGGTTATGCAGTAATCACTATTACTGCTTTTTTCATTTTTCCCATGTTTCTACTTTTCTTTCAGAATTTGTCTTTTTCAATTTGATTGACAAAAGAGTGAATTCTGAGCAATTTCAAGTACCAGGAGCCTGGTTCAGGTCATTACCTGAGCCCACAACAGAGTACAGAAATGTAACTATCCACCTTTTTTCAATTATTATGTTTTTTATCAGAAGCATGATAGCTGCTATAAAAACAGTAGGGAGAGTTTTGAAATCTTTCACTGGAAACAAAATCTTAGTTTCACCAATAATTGGTAATCCCTTCTCTCTAAACTCCCTTCCAACATCTCCCTGTATGATTAACCCTCTGTCCCTTCAATCCTGACATCTTCCTGCAGTAACTGGGCAGCTGGAATTCAATGTTAGTGACTAATTCAAAGTCAAGAGGGTAGGGGCTCCCCATGAGATGGACCCCTGATGGACAAATGCAACACTGGTGTGAGTCTTGACTCAAGAAACCTGAGAGACCCAGACAATCTTACCTGAGTGTGTCCTGCTAAGCAGTCACTCACTGGAGGGTCAGTTAAGCTCATGATCTACTTGTAATTCAGTTTTGTGAGAAAACAAGGATGAAGACATGGGAGTTGTAATAGAGAAGAAAGGGCAGTGAAGAGATTGATTTGTAGGAAGCAGATGGTGTCTTGGTGAAGAAATGTCCATTAGGGAGAATGTCCACCAGACACTTAGGGGACAGGGTGGGGCAGGCCCATGTGACATCATAGCACTGGTGGATGTTGGCCTTTCTAGGACCCTCGTCCATAAAAACATCTACAATACATTTTATAGTTGTGTTGGGGTTCACATGATTGCAGGCTTCTGAGGTGGCTCAGTGGTAAAGGATCCACCTGCAAAGCAGGAGACATGGGTTTGATCCCTGAGTCAGCAAGATCCCCTGAAGAAGGAAATGGCAACTCACTTTAGTATTCTTGCCTGGGAAATCCCAGGGACAGAGAAGCCTGGCAGGCTACAGTCCATGGGATACCAAGAGTTGGAAATGACTGAGTGACTAAATAACAACAACAAAACTTGAATGCAATTCATGATGGATTCATTATTATACAGTTATTATTAATACAATAATTTTCCACTGATGTAGAAAGAAATAGAGATTAAATATGTTCACAGGACCCTGAAAGAATACAAGGCTGCAGGCACTGTGCCCTCTGTGTTTCCTGGGTCACTCAGCCTTGAGAGGAGGTACACCAGGCACAGGGATTAGGGGCTGCTGCTGCTGCTGCTAAGTCACTTCAGTCGTGTCCGACTCTGTGTGATCCCATAGACTGCAGCCCACCTGGCTCCCTCAACCCTGGGATTCTCCAGGTAAGAACACTGGAGTGGGTTGCCATTTCCTTCTCCAATGCATGAAAGTGAAAAGTGAAAGTGAAGTCACTCAGTCGTATCCGACTCTTAGCGACCCCATGGACTGCAGCCTACCAGGCTCCTCCATCCATGGGATTTTCCAGGCGAGAGTACTGGAGTGGGGTGCCATTGCCTTCACCACAGGGATCCGGGGCAAAAAGTAGTGAATTCACCACGACCTCAACTCAGTGATTTTATTGATGGGCTGGCCTGGGCCCCATCACATTTCTCTTGGTCAGAGAGAGAGCCCTAGAGGAAATCTCTGGTATGAGGTCTACAGGAACTCCCTGGTTTACTTCTACTCTAGAAATCAGCACTATTTTCCTAGATTTAAGTTTTTAAAAAGCTAAGCTCCCCTGCTGACCAGACTGCTACAGAAGGCAATGGCACCCCACTCCAGTACTCTTGCCTGGAAAATCCCATGGACGGAGGAGCCTGGTAGGCTGCAGTCCATGGGATCCCTAAGAGTCAGACACGACTGAGCGACTTCACTTTCACTTTTCACTTTCATGCATTGGAGAAGGAAATGGCAACCCACTCCATTGTTCTTGCCTGGAGAATCCCAGGGACGGGGGAGCCTGGTGGGCTGCCGTGTATGGGGTCGCACAGAGTCGGACACGACTGAAGTGACTTAGCAGCAGCAGCAGCAGCAGCAGCAAGCTCTCCTGCTGACCTGCCTCCTACAGAAAACAGTATTTGTGGGAAACATCGGCAAGTCACTTACACGTGAAATTCGTAATATCTTATATTTCTGTTGAGGCCATCGATTGCTTTCATGTCTTCTGGAGTCAGTTCAAAGTCAAACACCTGGAAGAAAAGAAGAATCACATTGACCTCTCCCCTAAGGAGCTGGCCTCCCCTTGGGGACTGGAGGACTTTCCAGCCGGATGCAGACAGAAAGAGGGGACAGGGAAGACGTGTCTGTCCTCAGTTTCCAGATGAATAAGCCTGGGACCTTCTGCTGAGTTCTAACCTATCCCTTCCCACAGGTTCTCCTTCTCTGTCCACTTCACAAACATTAGAGCGCATCACTCGCTTATCTTCCTAAGTGAATCACTTGAGACAAAAAACAAGAAATCTGAAATAGTTTTTTTCCAAACACACTGCTTTTAGACACTCCTGACTTGATACCTGAACCTGAGCTGACATTAGACTGATTGCCTCTCCCCAACACACCCCAAGGGTGACAGCATTCGGCTGAAGCAATGTGGGAAGGAGGCTCCCCTGAGAAAGCCTGTTCAGGAATCTGATATCAAACTACTCATTATCTATGATTGAATCTAAAAAAACTCTATGTATATACCTTCCTAGAGAAAGTTATGAGAAGTGTTTAAACATTAAGGAACAACAAATTATTAAAAATCCACATCATAACAATGAAATGGAAAGCTCAATTTTGTAAAGAAATTCATTTTCTCCCAAGTGATCTCTTGTTTCAATACAATATGAACCAAAGACTTAAACACATACTCTGTTGTGAAAGTTGGTATAGTGATACTAAATTTTAAATAAGAGAAGAGCTAGTCAGAAGCAGTCAAGACATCCTTAAAATAGTAGAAAGTACCGTACTGAAAAGCAAAACTTATTTTTTACTTCAGTAACACAGTACAGAAATCGTTAAATAGAAAAGAGTGGGCAGAAATGCACTTATGGACACTTGATATGTGGCAGAGTTGACAATGAAAATGTGGAAATGGACAGTTGTTTTTGTTATTCAGTCACTTAGTATCTCTGACTCTTTGTGACCCCAAAGGGAGAGGTTTTTTTCCTCCACTCACTGATTGAATCATATCACTGTGCTGAAAAGAAGACCAGGTTAGTTGCCTTATTCTAGCCAATAAAAACTATACAGAGAAGTCTTCAGGCTCCTCTCACAAGAGCCACATCTACCTGCTAAAGCGGAACTCCGGAGCTGCTCAACACTGAACTGCAAATGCACAAAAGAGCCCAGCCTGGAGGACAACAGCTTAGCTGAGTGCAGGCTGATTATCAAACCACAGATTCAGAGATACATACATGAACTCTGCATTAAATCCTGAAACTGGGGAGAGTTTCCTGTACAGCTAAGGGCACAATAATGGTCCCCTACAAATAAATCAAAAGAGAAACAACCTAGCTAAAGTGGACAAAGTCATTAAGAGGAACTTCACAAAGACAGAAACTCAAAAAGATTAAATGTATGGAGATGAAAGCCTATTAGTATTCAGGGAAATACTAAATAAAACCACAATGCTTTGAAAGCTAAAGATCGCTGCCATAATTTTTGTGCCCCTAAATTCACATGTTATGGTGTTAAAAATGGAGCCTTTGAGGGAGGAGTAGGTTATGATGGCAGAGCCCTCACAAATGAGTTTTCAAGAATATCATATTCATATAAGAGACTTGGGAGAGCTCTGTTTCCCCTCCAACATGTAAAGATACAAGGAGAAGCCTGTGACCTGGAGGAGAGCCCTCACCCAACCACACAGGTACCCTGATCTCAGATCTACAGCTTCACAACTGTGAGAAGCAAAGTTAATTTTTTTTCACAGCCACTCAGCCTATAGTGTTTTCTTAGAGCAGTTCAAACAGTCTAAGAAAAATCACATGATGCAATTTTATCAATTGAAAACAGAGAAACTATGATATTTTCCTTAGGAACCCTCTGCCCACAGCCCTGCTCATCACCTGCATGTTCTCTTTGATCCACTTCTTGTTGTTGCCCTTGGCCAGAACCACAACCCCACGTTGTATCTGGTAGCGAAGGGCAACCAGAGCTGCCGTTTTCTTGTGCTTTTGGGCAATGGCAGAGAGAACCGGGTCCTCCAGGAGAACGGGATGGTTTGGGTTCACCCTGGAAGGAATTTCAGAAATGCTGCAGAGCTGAGACTACGCAGTTTCTAAAGAGGCTCCTCAAACAGACCAAGTAGGTCCACTCTAGACCAGTGCTTCCCAAAGTCTGATCCAGGGACCAGCAGCATCAGCATCACTTGGGATCTTATTAGAAATACAAATTCCATGGCTGAGCTGAAGACAAATGAATCAGAACCTCTACTGAGTCACTTCCCATTCTGTGTTTACAGAGCTCTGCAGGGGATTCAGAAGCATTATTGAGTTGAGACCTGAATGCCAAATTGTGGATTATTTTCTTTAATTCTCAGGGGTTGTTTTTCTTCTGCAATCAAGGACATACATAGAGAAACAGTAGGGAAAGCCCAGGAATTCTTTTTAAATTTCACTTTTTAAGGTATTGATAAAAATTGAGTAGTCTCAAAAATAAGAGATGTTTATTTCATTATTATTTTTTTAGGATGTTCACAGAAGTGCTTCAAATTGAAATGTTTTCTATCATGATATACCGAGCAGTTACATATTGTCCAAATTTTAGATATAAGCTAAGTGAGGCTTGTAACATCTATTTTTACAAATGTGTTCATTAGTTAATAAGTAAATCATGACATCAGCCTGTGTCTCTGGTCTCAACTGGGGGATTATATATAGATTTCAACGCAGACATTTGTTATTGATGAGTCTACAAGCTAATACAATGTAGAAAAAATGTCTGGGTGATGGGAAGATAAAAGAGAAGGATTCATTTCATCCCACCCCTCTCTCCCCTCTCCCTATGAGAGTTATCTGAGTACTGTGTTATTTAAATTATTTCATCAAAAATTGAATTTCAGGGAAACTCCAGATGTCTTCATTAGGATTCAATACCATTCTTTTACTCGCTGGGATCCCAGAGCAGCATAGGCAACAAGAACAATTTCATGTGACTTGCAAAAATCCAACAGTTTGCTCTGGTTGAGATAAGGGTGACATTCCACCTGTAGAATGCCCAAAGAGAAGAGTGTCAGATTATATGCAAAGGCAATATTAATATGACAGAGAAAGATTAAAAGTTTTCAAAGGCTAAAGGGAAGACTAGAATATTAAATGAAAACGGGAAATGTCAACATTTACAGAGAAACAGAGAAAAGTGTATTTATACAGTTAATTTTATGATAGACATGGATGGGAGAACCAGTCCAATATTGAGTAATTGAAAGCTGTGCTCTACATTTGACTAGATGTTCCTGAGTAAATATTTCATAAAGTACTAGCATCACCTTGAGCCTTTAACGTCACCCTCTAACCTGGATGATTTTCATCACCTCCAACACATTTTTCTGAACTATGCTCCCTGTTTATGACTCATAAAGGCTGAGACAACTAGACCAAGAAATCAGACACCAGAACCCCACACAAACCCTTAAAATCCATCTCAGCTGTTTTGACTCTTTATTAATTTACTTCTGATTCCATGTTTTCATCGTCTTCCTTCCTGTATGCAGTTCTCTTCAGGGCACTTTTCCCTCCATCTGCTTATCCTTTCATCTCAGGGAAATGCCTCCTTCCTCTAGTTCTGAGTTCTACCCACAGTTTAGAAGGAAGGCATCCACCTGTAGAGATACTGCTACAGATTCTACTCACAACATCCAGAGAGGCTCTGCTCTCTAGAATCCTCTGCCCCACAAAGGTCAGATGAATAGGAGGAGAGGAAAGACAGACATCTGGCTCCAGTGCAAGAAGGAG